>NC_084607.1:5516119-5523619 GCF_033807715.1 Cololabis saira
TTCCTTCCTTCCTTCCCTTCCTTCCTTCCTTCCTTCCTTCCTTCCTTCCCTTCCTTCCTTCCTCCCCTCCCTTCTTCCTTCCTCCTTCCTTCCTTCCTTCCTGCCTTCCTCCCTTCTTTACTCCCTACCTTCTCCCTTCCTCTTTTTCCCTTCCTTCCTTCTTCCCTCCTGCTCCTCCTCCTTCCTTCTCCCTTCCTCTTTCTTTCTCCTTCCTCCTTCCTTCCTTCCTTCCTTCCTTCCTTCCTTCCTTCTTCCTTCCTTCCTTCCTTCCCTTCTTTTCTTCCTTCCTTCCTTCCTTTCTTCCTTTCCTTCCTCTTCTTCTTCCTTCCTTCCTTCCTTCCTTCCTTCCTCCTCCCTTCCTTCCTCCACCCTCCCTTCCGTCATTCCCCTTCCTTCCTCCCTCCCTCCCCTTCCTTCCTTCCTTCCTTCCCTTCCTTTCATTCCTTCCTTCCTTCCTTCCTCCCTTCCTTCTTTCCTTCCCTTCCTTCCTTCTCTTCCTTCCTTCCTTCCGTTTCCTTCCTTCCGTCCTTCCTTCCTTCTTCCCTTCCACTTTTCTCCCTTCCTTCCTTCCTTCCTTCCTTCCTTCCTTCCTTCCTTCCTTCCTTCTTTTCTCCCTTCCTTCCTTCCTTCCTTCCTTCCTTCCTTCCTTCCCTTCGTTCCTTCCTTCCGTCCTTCCTTCCTTCATCCCTTCCTTCTTTTCTCCCTTCCTTCCTCTTTCCTTCCTTCCTTCTTTCCTCCTTTCTTCCCTTCCTCCTTCCTTCCTTCCTTCCTTCCTTCCTTCCTTCCTTCCTTCCTTCCTTCCTTCCTCCCTCCCTCCTTCCCTCCCTGCCTCCCTCCCTCCCTTCCTTCCTTCCTTCCTTCCTTCCTTCCTTCCTTCCTTCCTTCCTCCCTCCCTCCCTCCCTTCCTTCCTTCCTTCCTTCCTTCCTTCCTTCCTTCCTTCCTTCCTTCCTTACTCCCTTCTTCCCCTTCCTCTTTTCTCCCTTCCTTCCTCCCTCCCTCCCTCCCTCCCTCCCTTCCTCCCTCCCTCCCTTCCTCCCTCCCTTCCTTCCTTCCTTCCTTCCTTCCTTCCCTCCTTCCTCCCTCCCTTCCTTCCTTCCTTCCTTCCTTCCTCCCTTCCTTCCTTCCTTCCTTCATTCCTTCCTTCCTTCCTTCCTTCCTTCCTTCCTTCCTTCCTTCCTTCCTTCCTTCCTTCCTCCCTTCTTTACTCCCTACCTTTCTCCCTTCTTTTTTCCCTTCCTTCCTTCTTTCCTCCTGCTCTCTCCTTCCTTCTCCCTTCCTCTTTTCTTCCTTCCTTCCTTCCTTCCTTCCTTCCTTCCTTCCTTCCTTCCTTCCTTCCTTCCTTCCTTCCTTCCTTCCTCCCTCCCTCCCTCCCTGCCTCCCTCCCTCCCTTCCTTCCTTCCTTCCTTCCTTCCTTCCTTCCTTCCTCTTCCTTCCTTCCTTCCTCCCCTCCTTCTTTTCTCCCTTCCTCCTTCCTTCCCTCCTTCCTTCCTCCCTTCCTTCCTTCCTTCCTTCCTTCCTTCCTTCCTTCCTTCCTTCCTTCCTTCCTTCCTTCCTTCCTTACTCCCTACATTTCTCCCTTCTTTTTTCCCTTCCTTCCTTCTCCCTTCCTCTTTTCTTCCTTCCTTCCTTCCTTCCTTCCTTCCTTCCTTCCCTTCCTTCCTTCCTTCTTTACTCCCTTCTTCCCTTCCTCTTTTCTCCCTTCCTTCCTTCCTTCCTTCCTTCCTTCCTTCCTTCCTTCCTTCCTTCCTTCCTTCCTTCCTTCCTTCCTTCCTTCCTTCCTTCCTTCCTTCCTTCCTCCCTTCCTTCTTTTCTCCCTTCCTTCCTTCCTTCCTTCCTTCCTTCCTTCTTTACTCCCTTCTTCCCTTCCTCTTTTCTCCCTTCCTTCCTTCCTTCCTTCCTTCCTTCCTTCCTTCCTTCCTTCCTTCCTTCCTCCCTTCCTTCTTTTCTCCCTTCCTCCTTCCTTCCTCCTTCCTTCCTTCCTTCCTTCCTTCCTTCCTTCCTTCCTTCCTTCCTTCCTTCCTTCCTTTATCCCTTCTTTTTTCCTTCCTTCCTTCTTTCCTCCTGCTATCTCCTTCCTTCTCCCTTCCTCTTTTCTTCCTTCCTTCCTTCCTTCCTTCCTTCCTTCTTTACTCCCATCTTCCTCCCTTCTTTTCTCCCTTCCTTCCTTCCTTCCTTCCTTCCTTCCTTCCTTCCTTCCTCCCTTCCTTCCTTCCTTCCTTCCTTCCTTCCTTCCTTCCTTCCTTCCTTCCTTCCTTCCTTCCTCCCTTCCTTCTTTCCTCCTTTCTTCCCTTCCTCCTTCCTTCCTTCCTAAGTTTGTTTTTCTTCCGGTAGACGTAACTTCCCTATCCAATCAGAACCTTCCCAACCCCCAGACCCAATTCTTCTATCCTTCTTTCCTCCTGCCATGCTCTCTCCTTCCATCTTCCTTTCCTCTTTTCCTCCTTTTTTACCTTCCTTTACTCCTTTTTCTTCCTACCTCCCTTCCGTCATTCGTTCCTTTATTATTTCTTCTTTGCTATACTTGAATAGTTGTAATAACAACCTAAAAATGTGCAGTTCTATCTTCAAGTTTTAAGGAAATGTTTAAAGAAAATACTGTAAATAAATATAAAACACTATAATTATAAAGTATACTATCTAAAACATTCTAGAATGTGAAACGTCAATTTTATATTTTGTCTTACTTATTTTTGTCTTCTTTATGTATTGTTTGTTTCCACGGAGTAAAGTTAATGTCTCATATTTATGCTGATCATAAGAAAAAAGGGTAGGCACTATAAGCTACGGCTTCTGCTACACCTTTTCGGCAAAAGAAATGTTTTTTTTTTTTTTTTACCTTTTCATCTTGTTCTGCAAAAAAGTGTGTACAAGCCGAAATAAAGATTCATAACAATAACAATAACAGTAACTGTGGCCAATAAAAGCTCTGACAAACTCCCAATATCCCGGCCTCTCAAGCAGCTGAAGATCCAGCAGGAGTTGTCAACACTTCCCATCCCTCCCCGGGTCTGACGGGCTCCAGGTCCCACTGGGGGCCCCTGGGGGCCCCTGGGGGGGCCCCGGCCGCCGGACTCCCTGGCACCAGATCCCGGCGCTGCAGGAGATGGAGCTCAGAGATAGGAGCAGGAGAAACTCCACCCAGGAGGCCTGGAGGACACACACGGACCTGTTACATCCTCTGAGCTAATCCTGCACCGACACTGAACCCACACAAACCTCCCCCAGGACTGGAGCAGCACTAACCTCTCAATCGCTGCTTTCAGGTCCTGAATAGTCGCTTTTTCTTCTTTGTCTTAAAGAGTATTGCTGGTGGTTGTGATGATAAATGATGGAACAGAATGGATTCAGAATTAAAACAATGTCCAAACATTAACCAGTTTAAAAACAAATATAAAAACATGATTTTCACAAGGTACAAAGAGGAAGGGGTTTAGCGGCTTTTAGGAGCCTGAATATAAACACTATTGGGTGAACGGGTAGATTTGTTTATATTTATGTACAGAAATGGGCAGCTAATTATATGTGTATGTATGCATGTGTATGTATATATGTATGTATGTACAGTACTCGAGTTGTGAAAAAAAACAAAATCAGGGGGGATGGTGGATTTTATCATATGGGGACAGATAATTTGTGCTGATTACAAATAATATAATATATTACAAATAATAGCACTGACCAAAACACCTGCAGAAATACTGCAGGAATGACATAGCAGCAGTTAAATGCAGCCTTCTGTAAGCTTTAAATATCCACTGGGCTTACATCAAATACATCAAAACACAACAATAAAAAACACTTTTCTGAACTTATCAATATGACTCTGTCCTTCACAGGATAAGTAAAATGGATTACTGCAAAAACTCAAAATCTTAACAAGAATATTTGTCTTATTTCTAGTTAAAATGTCTCATTTTAGTAAAAAAAATCTCATTACACTTAAAACAAGACTCATCACTGGAAAAAACAAACATTGTCACCTGTTTCAAGTAGATTTTCACTTGAAATAAGTAGAAAAATCTGCCAGTGGAACAAGATTTTTTTGCTTCTAATGAAAAGATACATCTTGTCCCACTGGCAGATTTTCCTACTTATTTCAAGTGAAAATGTACTTGAAACAGGTGAAAATTGTCAAATAAGTTATTTTTCTGGTGTTATTTTTCTGGTGATGACTCTAAATGTTGAAATAGCAGTAAAACCACATTCATTGATGAAATGACATAAGGGATGGAAAGGAGGGATGGCAGTTTTACAGGGGGGATGATTTGGACCGTTTTTATTTCATAGGGGGATGCCACCCCCCCTCATCCCCCCTCAACTCCAGTACTGTGTATGTATGTATGTATGTATGTATGTATGTATGTATGTATGTATGTATGTATGTATGTATGTATGTATGTATGTATGTATGTATGTATGTACCGTGCTTTGCATTTGTATTTGGCCCCCTTGAACTTTGTGACCTTTTGCCACATTTCAGGCTTCAAACATAAAGATATAAAACTGTAATTTTTTGTGAAGAATCAACAACAAGTGGGACACAATCATGAAGTGGAACGAAATGTATTGGATATTTCAAACTTTTTTAACAAATGAAAAACTGAAAAATTGGGCGTGCAAAATTATTCATCCCCCTTAAGTTAATACTTTGTAGCGCCACCTTTTGCTGCGATTACATCTGTAAGTCGCTTGGGGTTTGTCTCTATCAGTTTTGCACATCGAGAGACTGAAATTTTTGCCCATTCCTCCTTGCAAAACAGCTGGAGCTCAGTGAGGTTGGATGGAGAGCGTTTGTGAACAGCAGTTTTCAGTTCTTTCCACAAATTCTTGATTGGACTCAGGTCTGGACTTTGACTTGGCCATTCTAACACCTGGATATGTTTTTTGTGAACCATTCCATTGTAGATTTTGCTTTATGTTTTGGATCATTGTCTTGTTGGAAGACAAATCTCCGTCCCAGTCTCAGGTCTTTTGCAGACTCCATCAGGTTTTCTTCCAGAATGGTCCTGTATTTGGCTCCATCCATCTTCCCATCAATTTTAACCATCTTCCCTGTCCCTGCTGAAGAAAAGCAGGCCCAAACCATGATGCTGCCACCACCATGTTTGACAGTGGGGATGGTGTGTTGAGGGGGATGAGCTGGGTTGCTTTTACGCCAAACATAACGTCTTGCATTGTTGCCAAAAAGATCAATTTTGGTCTCATCTGACCAGAGCACCTTCTTCCACATGTTTGGTGTGTCTCCCAGGTGGCTTGTGGCAAACTTTAAACCTCACCTTATATGGATATCTTTAAGAAATGGCTTTCTCCTTGCCACTCTTCCATAAAGGCCAGAATTGTGCAGTATACGACTGATTGTTGTCGTATGGATCCGATAGAGTCTCCCACCTCAGCTGTAGAGCTCTGCAGTTCATCCAGAGTGATCATGGGCCTCTTGGCTGCATATCTGATCAGTCTTCTCCAGAGGTGTCAAGTAACGAAGTACAAATACTTCGTTACCTACTTAAGTAGAAATTTTGGTTATCTATACTTCACTGGAGTAATTATTTTTCAGACGACGTTTTACTTTTACTCCTTACATTTTCACACAATTATCTGTACTTTTTACTCTTTACATTTTAAAAACAGCCTCGTTACTCTATTTCATTTCGGCCTTTAATAAAAACTATCCAGTTAAATTGCTCCATCCGGATAGAGTGAATTTGGTTGTGGTTGTTTCAGATGTTCTTGTCCAGTTTTGTTCTTACATCCGTTCCCTCAGATTCCTGCAACTAAACTTGGATGTACATTCCAATAAAGGTTAGGATAAATGATAACATGAACATGAAGTTTGACTTTTTGCACCATTACAATACTTATAGGCAACTAGTCATCATATCTCCTGCTCTCTGAAACACATGTTAATGCTCAATAGTACACATATATGGTTCTTTAGTATATTTGCATTATACTAAGATACATTCATTTTCAATGGCTTTGGTCCTTAATGGCTTTTCCCCCTTACATTACTTTTACTTTTATACTTTAAGTAGTTTTGAAACCAGTACTTTTATACTTTTACTTGAGTAAAAAACTTGAGTTGATACTTCAACAACTTCCCCTCCCAACGGCAGGAAGTGCCGTGTGGCTCTGAGTAGTACGTCCAATTTAATGCACACTACTGATATTTACTCAAAAGTGTTGAAATGCTGCACCTGTAAAGCACTTGGCGAGCCAGCTAGGAGGGCGTTTACATGGTTTAATTCCTCTTTAATTCAGAATTAAAATTAAAACCGTTTTAAAATGAGTAAAAATTACCATGTAAACACCTAATTCCGAATGAAAATGGCCAATCCGAATTAAACCTAATTCCGAAGTAAGTGGCTGGTTTATTCCTATTTTAAATCCGAATAGAATAATTCCACGATCATGTAAACACTCATTCCTCTTTAAATTAATTCCGGTCTTTCTTTCTGCTCGTTCCCTCGCCCGTCTGTCTCCATGACGCTTATATTCCGCGCTGGGCTGGTTTTCCAAACAAAGTTTCAAGATGGCAGCACGCAGTAAACGCTGGTCAAGAGCAGAGAACATTTATTTAATAAATAGCTTGGAGGACCTGGAAATAATTAAAAGAACAGATGGAAACAGGAAACATCAAAATTGTGAGCTTTTCAAAGTTGTAGCGGCTAAGTTTGTTTTTCTTCAGGTAGACGTAACTTCCAGGAGTATTTTTAAACTCTAGTATCTTTCTACCTGAGTAATGAATGTGAATACTTTTGACACCTCTGGTCTTCCCAAATCACAGTCTGAGCTAAGCTACCACTAACTAACCCCAAAAACTACAGAGCAAGCATGCAGTTGAACAGGCCAGTGTGTATGTCTATGTGTGTGTGTGTGTGTGTGTGTGTGTGTGTGTGTGTGTGTGTGTGTGTGTGTGTGTGTGTGTGTGTGTGTGTGTGTGTGTGTGTGTATGCGTGCGTGTGGGTGTACATGTCTTTGTGGCTATGTGTGTGTGTGTGTGTATGTGTGTGTGTGTGTATGTATAAGTATGTGACTGAGTGGCTATATGTGTGTGAGTGTGTGTGTGTGTATAATGAGCGTGTATATGTATGTGTGGTTAAATGTAACTGTGTGTGTGTATGCATATGTGTGGCTATGTGTGAATGTATGAATATGTATACGTGTATGTGAGTGTGTATATGTCTATCTGGTTATGTGTATGTATGTGGGTATGTGTGTGTGTGTGTGTGTGTGTGTGTGTGTGTGTGTGTGTGTGTGTGTGTGTGTGTGTGTGTGTGTGTGTGTGTGTGTGTGTGTGTGTGTGTGTGTGTGTGTGTGTGTGTGTGTGTGTGTGTGTGTGTGCGTGTATGTAATAGTCTTATCAAAGCTTCACCTAAAGTGTATCTATAGTGGGGGGGGGGGGCAACCCCGCCACCCGCGAGACCAGAGGCCGACAAGGAAGAACCCGGAACCCAGGCCACCAGCAACCCCACAGAGGGGAGAGGTAGCAGGGAGGCAAC
>NC_084607.1:5528619-5617553 GCF_033807715.1 Cololabis saira
CCGGTTCCCTGCCCGTCCCCCGCAGGCGCTGGTTCTCGGAAGGCCCGCGGGGCCGCCCAGCATGAGGCTGGCACCATGGGCTTTCTGGAGAACTACCAGGAGATCGACCCGGTCACCCTGAACCTCTGCATCCTCATCGCCAGCTACGTCATCCTGCTCCTGGTCTTCCTCATATCCTGCATCATGTACGACTGCCGGGGCAAGGACCCCACCAAAGAGTACGCCCCGGACCCGCAGCCCACCCAGTCCCCCATCCGGCTGGTGGTGATGCAGAGCTCCTCGGCGCCGCCGGGACGCTGGGACACGGCCAGCATGGTCACCACCTACCACGAACCGTCGCGCTCCGACTTCAGGGAGAAGAAGAGCACCATGGTCTGATTGGACCCGAGCCGAGGGCGAGGCGCTGCACCCACCGGACTCTTTTCTCTCTCTCTTTTTTTATACATTCATGGTTTCTCTGTTTTGTACCTTGGACAATGTTTGGAGGTGACCTGCACCGGACCGGACTCGGGAGGTAAGGCCTCGTGTCTCTAAGTGTGTTTGCTAGTGAAATCCCTCTTTATCTCAGGGATCTCCGGCCAAAGCCTGCTGTCTGCTCTGGAGAGGAAACGTCACAACCAATCAGGCCCAAACGCCGACGCGTTAGCGGACGCGGCGGAGGGCAGGTCTCAGATTTAGGTCAGGGTTGTAGGTGAGGGACAAGGGCAGCGACTGAGCTTATCGACGCTTTTGCTTTTACATCATTTCCTTATTCGCAACTTGGACATCCGTCCTTGGACTTTGCACCTCTCAGGTGTGGAGATAAAAATGTTACATCACCTGAAATAGCAGCAGTGCTCCTGATTGGCTGCCTGTCGGGGGATAGCGTTGAACATTTGGTCAAGTCTCCATAGACCAGAACCTCTTACACAAGTGTGTGATGCACATGGATGGGACCGGGCCTGGTAATAGCTTTCTGGGGGCCCCAGTGGGAGGGTATAGGTGGGGGCAACGCAACAGTTAACAGTTAAACTTTAAGAAGAAGTAGGCCACGTGTGGGGGAAAAATGCCTGGTGTGTAAGGAATAAAACCCCAAAACAAAATAAAACATAAAAACATAATTAAAAAAACAACTTAGAAATGTACAGAAAGGAAACCTGTAATATCTGACTATGAATTTGCCATTTATTTCTCTCCAAATCCTCTTTATTGAGGCTGACCCTCGAGCTTGGGCCCCCCCTAGTGGCTACAGGGGCCCGCTAAACTGGCACGGTCGGAAATATCAAAAAACTGGTTCTGGGATGCATTTCCCAAAATTATCATTATCATAGCCAAGATCGTTGTAACTACGCAAGTAGGATCCAAGCGTTTCCCGATGGAGGAAACAGCGTTGGTAATGGCGTTGGTAACGACATCGGTAACAGCGTTGGTGACGTCGTGGGTGGCGACGTTGGTGACGACGTTGGTAATGTCGTTGGTGACTACATTGGTGACAACATTGGTGACGTTGTTGGTAACGACGTTGGTGACTATGAATTTGCCATTTATTTCTCTCCAAATCCCCTTTACTGAGGCCGACCCTCGAGCTCGGGCCCCCCCTAGTGGCTACAGGGGCCCGCTAAACTGGCACGGTCGGAAATATAAAAAAACTGGTCCTGGGATGCATTTCCCAAAATTATCATTATCATAGCCAAGATCGTTGTAACCACGCAAGTATTCTCCATTTCCCAATGGAGGAAACAGCGTTGGTAACAGCATTGGTAACGACGTTGGTAACGACATTGGTGATGACATCGGTAACGGCGTTGGTGACGACGTTGGTAACAACGTTGGTGACGACGTTGGTGACGACGTTGGTGACGACGTTGGTGACGACGTTGGTGACGACATTGGTGACGACATCAGTAACGGCGTTGGTGACGACGTTGGTAACAACGTTGGTGACGACGTTGGTGACGACGTTGGTGACGACGTTGGTGACAACGTTGGTGACGACATTGGTGACATCGTTGGTGACATCGTTGGTGACATCGTTGGTGACGACGTTGGTGACAACATTGGTGACAACATTGGTGACGACATTGGTGACAACATTGGTGACAACATTGGTGACAACATTGGTGACAACATTGGTGACGACGTTGGTGACGTTGTCGGTAACGACGTTGGTGACATCGTTGGTGACGACGTTGGTGACGACATTGGTGACATCGTTGGTGACGTCGTCGGTAATGACGTTGGTGACGACATTGGTGACGACGTTGGTGACGACATTGGTGACGACATTGGTGACGACATCGGTAACGGCGTTGGTGACGACGTTGGTAACAACGTTGGTGACGACGTTGGTGACGACGTTGGTGACGTCGTTGGTGACGTCGTTGGTGACGACGTTGGTGACGACGTTGGTGACGACGTTGGTGACGACGTTGGTGACGACGTTGGTGACGACATCGGTAACGGCGTTGGTGACGACGTTGGTGACGACTTTGGTCACAACGTTGATAACGACATCGGTAACGGTGTTGGTGATGACGTTGGTGACGACGTTGGTGACAACGTTGGTGACGACGTTGGTGACGACGTTGGTGACGACTTTGGTCACAACGTTGATAACGACATCGGTAACGGTGTTGGTGATGACGTTGGTGACGACGTTGGTGACAACGTTGGTGACGACGTTGGTGACGACGTTGGTGACGACGTTGGTGACGACGTTGGTGACAACGTCAGTGACGACTTTGGTCACAACGTTAATAACGACATCAGTAACGGCGTTGGTGACATCGTTGGTGACGACGTTGGTGATGACGTGGGTGACGACGTTGGTGACTGTCATGGTACGATTATCACCAATCAGAAGGCTAACAAAGAGTCAATTACGTTCATATAAACACTGTTACCGGCTGCGAAATACGACACAAGTAACTAAGTTTATCAGTTAAACATATGTGCAAATAAAATATGACATATGTGTGTTTTATCACTTTTTGTTCGTGAGACAGCCTGGTTGAAGTGGTTGAGACAACGCCCTATTCACGACCTTCTACTTTGAAAACTAGACTTGCTGCCATATCGTATGTCAAGACCTTCTCTGAAGATCCAGATCAGACCGGCTCGTGTCCGTCCTGCAGGTCTGCTGCTTGGAAACGGGCCACAGCTTCTAGCTCTGAAACAGCTGGTTCTGGGCAGATTAGAGCGTCACGCTGCGTGCAGGATGGACTCAGTGTGAAATTATGACAGACGAGGCTTTAAAACATCTACGTTGGAGCTGAAATCAGTGGTACTGGTGCATTTATTCACATTGAACCGGACAAACAGTTCTAACTCAGCCACCTTTCTTCAAGAACCGCTTTAGAATTGTTTCCTAAAACTCGCTGGATTAAGTTGGTTTTGAACCACCAAAGTTCAAACTGCGATGTTTTCCAATGTGTTCGATGTGACCTGGGCTGAACCTGTCAACAGTTACCATGTGCAGGTTTTTACTACGGTAACGTTTTTGGGTTGACGGCACTCGAAACCGCGCGTAGGAACAATTTTTCTTCCCAATAAAAGCTATCAATGCTTAACTGGTAGAAGGACCGCATGACACACTCGCAGATCCGTCAACGTTTCAAAGAACAGCGGTAATCAGGCGTAGTTGAGAACATTGTCAAACATTGTGAAGAACTATATTATGTAGTTGACGATGTTACAACCAGGAACTAATCTCCAAACATCTTAAAATCTGTCGCTCCAATGACACTAATTGACCCTTCGTCAAGCCCCGTCCCCATTGCTAGGTCGCCCCCGTTGCTAGGTTGGACAAAACTGTCATCTCTCCCGTCCATTTCCATTGTAAAAACGTAAAAATCACACAAGACAATCAACAGCTACTAGATATAAAGAAAAAGTACTTCAGGTACTGTGTAGTGAGTTTAAAAACTGAGTTTTTTGGCGAAAAACAAGATCTTTTGATGAGTTTAGCTGATAGCACGGTGGAAGTTGTGGCCGTCCACGTAGTTTTATCAAAAGTTTGCTGTGATTTACTGTTTGTTTTGGGATGAGATGTATTCCTGTGATTCTGTCTGGGTAGCGGGTGTCACTTTTCAACTTTTACACACCGCTTAACCATTTTAAGCTTTCGCGGTTGTAGCTATGGGTTATAGCTGCTGCCGAGCCGACTTTATTTTGGTACGGATCGGATTTCTGCTAGTTTGGGGATAAAAATACGCTGCACCCACACGACACTACAAGTGTTCCCTTAACTAATACGAAGTTTAAAAAGAAATAATCCAGTGATTTTAAATTCGGATACAAGGCAAGTAAAAACTACGCTATTTCGGTTGATGTGAACGAGAGACGAGAGATGTTTCTGATTGGTCAGTCAGGGACCAATCGGAAGGCTGATAAAGGGTCAATTACCGACAGTGTTTAAGAACCTTCATAGAACGATGGTTTTAGGAAACACCCGAGACCCTGGTGATAATCGTACCATGACAGTCACCAATGTCGTCACCAACGTCGTCACCAAAGTCGTCAACAACGTCGTCACCAATGTCGTCACTAACGTCGTCACTAACATCGTCACTAACGTCGTCACCAATGTCGTCACCAACGTCGTCACCAACGTCGTCACTAACGTCGTCACCAATGTCGTCACCAACGTCGTCACCAACGTCGTCACCAACGTCGTCACCAATGTTGTCACCAACGTCGTTACCAACGACGTCACCAACGACGTCACCAATGTCGTCACCAATGTTGTCACCAGCGTCGTCACCAACGTCGTCACTAACGTCGTCACCAATGTCGTCACCAACGTCGTCACCAACGTCGTCACCAATGTTGTCACCAACGTCGTTACCAACGACGTCACCAACGACGTCACCAATGTCGTCACCAATGTTGTCACCAGCGTCGTCACCAACGTCGTCACCAACGTCGTCACCAACGTTGTCACCAACGACGTCACCAACACCGTTACTGATGTCGTTATTGGTCCCTGACTGACCAACCAGAAACATCGTCCTCCGTTGCAATCCGGGTCTCTCTCGTTCACATCAATGGAAAAAGTGTAGTTTTTATTTGCCTTGTATCAACATTTAAATCACTGGATTCTTTTTTTTTTTAAACTTTGTGTTTATAAAAAGGAGCATTTTTAGTGTCGTGAGGGTTCAGCGTATTTTTATTCCCAAACTGGCATAAATCCGATCCGTACTTCCAAAACAAAGTCGGCTCGGCAGCAGCTACAACCCATACCTACAACCGTAGAAGCATTTATTTATTTATCTTAAAGTGGATAAGCGTTGTGCTTGGGGAACTGGTAAAAGAGAGAATCACAGGAATACATTTGATCCAAAAACCAACGGTAAATTACGATAAATGTCTGCTTTGGATGAAGCCTTGTGGACGTCCACACCTTCCACCTTGCTATCAGCTAAACTCATCAAAAGATGTTGTTTTCACCAAAAACCTTTTTAAACTCCACGGTACCTGAAGAAGTGTTTTTTTTTTATTCATATCTAGTTGCTGTTGATTTTATTTCATCGAATAATTACAAAATAAAGTGATAATTAAAGCTGCAAGCAGCAATGAACGGGCCTTCGCACGTGCAATTTTCACCAATAAAGATCAAGGACTCAAAACTATATCTACCAATCAGATGAAGCCACAGTAACGCTTTTGACTAAGAAAAGTAATGCGCATCGTTGCAGGATGGCGACGCACATTTTGATGTATAACACACCTGGGTGCATGTTACAGTTCGGGCAAAGAAGCGGCCGATGAAATGGCATAAATTGCGCCAAAATTACACGATTAATTCAAAATGGCCAACTTCCTGTCGGGTTTGGGCCATGGCGCCAAGAGACTTTTCTTTAGGTTGCGACATGATACAGGTGTGTACCGATTTTCGTGCATGTACGTCAAGCTGTAGTGTGAGGCTTGAGGCACAAAGTTTTCTAGGGGGCGCTGTTGAGCCATTAGGCCACGCCCATTAATGCAAACCATTAAATATCACATTTTTCACCAGGCCTGGCTTGCGTGCAAAATTTGGTGACTTTTGGGGCACGTTTAGGGGGAAAAAAGGCTCTCATTTTGTCAAAAGAAAAACGAGGAAAATAAAAATTCCTACAGATACAATAGGGCCTTCGCACTGTCAGTGCTTGGGCCCAAATAAATGAACTTCTGGTCCTTGCTGAACGCAGGCAGCGCTGATGGGACATCCCCACCTTGACGTCTAACATCCGAGCTGCAACTCCCCTCCATCCACCTCTCTCACCTCTCTCCCTGGACCTGAGCGGCTCTAAGAATAGACATAAGGCGTCTTCTAAACTTAGACGGTCCTGACACAGTCAGCACAACTACAGGCCTCCCACAGCCCTGCGCTAAAGTTTCTACCCCCTTTCTTTGTGTCTGAAAACACGATAAAAACCATCAGATTGTACCGGGTTTCAGGGCGTTGCGAAGTAACCTCAAACAGATCAGTTACATGTATATTTGAAAAGAGGATAACGTGGACAATCCTAAGTACCCCACAATTCAGAAGCTTTTACATCCACCTTCAACTGCAGAAACCTGAAGAATTGTTTTCCTGTTTGAAGTATCTACGACGGAGTATTAGGGCCAAACTAAGACAAAAAAAAATTGGAAATTACGAGAATAAAGTCGTAAAATTACGAGAATAAAGTCATAGCCTAATGTTACAAGAATAAAGTCGTAATACTACGAGAATAAAGTCGTAATACTACGAGAATAAAGTCGTAATATTACAACTTTATTATCGCAACAATATGAGTTTAATCTTGTAATTGTATGACTTTATTCTCGTAATATTACAACTTTGTTCTCGTAATATTAGGCTATGACTTTATTCTCGTAATATTACAACTTTATTCTCTTTATATTATGACTTTATTCTCATAATATTACGACTTTGTTCTCGCAACATTAGGCTATGACTTTATTCTCGTAATTTTACGACTTTATTCTCGTAATATTACGACTTTATTCTCGTAATTTCCTATTTTTTTGTCTTAGTTTGGCCCTAATACTCCGTCGTAAGTATCACATCGTTATGGAGGAATTTTCCTCTTTTATAAATCTATTAACTGGAATATGACTTGAATGTTTTCCGCTAGTGACAAATCTTTCTCAATTTAAAACTCCATTTATTTTTCTTACGAAGAGGTTTGACACTTTTTTTTTATCTTATTGGTGTGTGGCAACAATTGCCTTTCTAAGATCATTTGCTTATGTCTGTTCCTTACGGCATTATGGTAAAGTCCAGCTGTTACAAACTGTCAGCTTTTAGTAAACTGACTAATAAATAAATTGGAGGGAGTTAAAGGTGGTGTAAGTGATTTTGCAGTTAATTGAGCTCTGTTTCTAGTTTACAGAGCTCAGGCCATTTGGGGGGGGGGGGGTCATGTAGAATTTCTTACCCTACCTTTAAATATGTTGTTGTGTTGCTGTGTGTATGTTTTTGTAGTTTTTTTTTTTTTGATTACTACAACTTGGCTACAATTTATACAATTAAATATGTAAAATATTTTGGATTACTGTAGCTTTTAAACTTTATTTGTTTATTTTTTTTTATTTTATTGAAGTTTGCCAAAATCAAATTCCTCGTTTGTTTTCTCAAACCTGGCGAAAAATAATGTAAAATTACTTAATGTATTGATAATGATACAAAATATTATTTTTAAACTGTTGAAGACAACATTGGAGTTTTTTTTTTTATTTTAACATGTAATAAACACAAATAAAGAGGGAAATTTAAAGGGGTCAAAGAGTTGAGTACTGTACATGGAAGTGGTCGTCCATCCACGTATTTACACAAGTTTTAACGGATATTTAACGGGAAAGAAGAAGGAAATGTGCCGTGAAACTGTGAATGTGTTAAGATCAGATGTTGCTTTGCTCCATTCTTCCTTCAAACGCATCTAAAGTTGTATTTTGGTCTTAAAATCCTGCTGTCACCGTCTTTGGCGTCATGTCCCTCCGGGCTGAGACTTGTCAGCGCCATTATGACGCTTCTTGTAGTTTGTATTTGTGAACGTAGCAGTTTATGACGAAGGTTTCCACAGAAATCTTTGGGGATCAGGGGATCAGGGATCTTACAGGTCCGGTTTGGGTCCTTCAGACTGCTGGACTTGTTTGATTTGATCCAGTTACCGTGGAGACAGGAATGAAAACATTCCTGTGAGTCTTTCTCTGGAGGCCAACGGTTGATTTCCAAAGCTGAAAGCTTCCAGCCGTCTCCACTTCCTAAACAATCAGCACCTCCCGGAGATCATAATAATGATGAATTATTGTTGTGGGAAATTAAATTAAATCCTCTTTCCAACTAGATGAATAACTGGACTGAAACTGAGTGTCTAAGTTACCAAGAATAAGACCTGAGAGATGATCCAGATTTCAGTAAATTTAAGGGTCAGAACATCCATCAGGAATCATACGATCCGTCTTTTTTACTTTTGTATTACCGACATACAATTACTATCATACATACATACATGCATATTCTATACATAAGTATATATGTATATGTTATACTACAGGACTGTCTCAGAAAATTAGAATATTGTGATAAAGTCCTTTATTTTCTGTAATGCAAAAATGTCATACATTCTGGATTCATTACAAATCAACTGAAATATTGCAAGCCTTTTATTATTTTAATATTGCTGATCATGGTTTACAGCTTAAGAAAACTCAAATATCCTATCTCAAAAAATTAGAATATTCTGGGAATCTTAATCTTAAACTGTAAACCATAATCAGCAATATTAAAATAATAAAAGGCTTGCAATATTTCAGTTGATTTGTAATGAATCCAGAATGTATGACATTTTTGTTTTTTTAATTGCATTACAGAAAATAAAGAACTTTATCACAATATTCTAATTTTCTGAGACAGTCCTGTATATGTTATACTATACATGTTTCCGGTAAACGCACACACGCGTATATGCACATATATTTTATTCTATATACCTATTTTTTTATTTCTTTTCTTTTCTATTCATATAATTCTATTTATCTATATTTTTATCTTTTATATGGGTGTAAACCTCCCAAAGGGATTAATTAAGTCGTCTGAATCTGAATCTCGGTGCAGAATGACGATGAAACAAAGGAAACATACTGATTTTAAGGCTTAAAAGGATGATTCATTCTTACATTCTTTGGGTAAACAAAAACATCTTTAAGGTCAGTGCTAATCTTTTTTGAGCAGACTAACAGTCTGCACACTTAGGGCCTGATTTACTAAGATCCTAAATAAAGAGTACTAAATTGCGTGTGCACTGAAAAAGTTTGCACGTGCTGTTGTTGTGTGTTTTGCGGGTGATCAACTAAGATTGCGTGCGCAATTGATAACAGGTGCAAACTGCAGTATTTAAATGAGGTGTTGCGCGTCTTACGGTTTGCGGCGCAAACTTTGCGCCATGGAGAGTGGATGGAAAGCAGGATATAGTCGCAAGCGCAAAATGAAATTTGACGAGTTGGAGTTAGAGATATTAGTGGAAGAGGCAAATTGTTGTGCCGTATTCAGCACCCCTGCCGTGAAAAGCACCCCCTCGTATATTCAATGATAAGTAGACCAAGAAAAAAAACAACACACTGACACTTCAATATATTTATATATACACACACACACAAACACATACTTTATTTTATATAGTTTATATTATATATATTTACAAATATTATGGAAGACAACACAGTAAGCAGGCTATTAATTAATGACATCAATAACCATTTACCCGATTTTTTTTTTTTTACCCGAATCCATGAGCGCATTTAAACATGAATCATTAACTGGACGCTAAACAGAACATGGACAACAGAACATGAACAGAACACGGAATGAGAATATCATTTTTGTCAGACGAGGGGGTGCTTTTCACGGCAGGGGTGCTGAATACGGCACAACACCGGGGTATGACTGCAGAACAAGTATAGGCGCACAATGAGAAACACTTTTTTCTCCATGAAAACACGTGATTTATTTATTATCACAAATAAAAAAATGAATGTGCCTCCTGTGGCAACCTTTTGCTGAATAATACTCGATTTAACATTCAAATAAAATATTTCTCCTTTTGCATGTGGAGATTAGCACCTTCCTTTCGAACGTATTAAATACAGACGCAATCACAATCCCCGCAAAAACGTTCAGGCTTGGTAAATCTCATTGCGTGTGGTAAATGGAGATATTTGCATCTTCCCCTCCCAGTATTTAGCGATTTCTGGCGGGTACGCCCCATATTGATTATTCATCAGGGCAAAAGTACTAAATGGATTGCGTGTGCTATTTTGCGCATTTGAGAGACGCAGTCCTCTTTGCACGCTGTTAGTAGATCAGCTGGCACTTTGGTTTGCGGGTGCTGTCAAGTTTGCACACGTTTTTACGCACGCAAACCTTTAGTAAATCAGGCCCTAAGTTGGGCCAAGGCTGAATCTTCCATCAAAATTATCTTCAATTGTCGAACCACCAGGGTTTTATTTTCATTTTCTAATTGATTATTCTGAACAAAGTTCATAAAACTGTTGAGAAACGTGATCTCTTGATTTGTGACCTCATTCATTTTTTTCCTCCTGCGAATGTTTTTATGAAAATCCTTTTTTTTAATGAAAAAGGAAGGAAGGAAGGAAGGAAGGAAGGAAGGAAGGAAGGAAGGAAGGAAGGAAGGAAGGAAAGAAGGAAGGAAGGAAGGAAGGAAGGAAGGAAGGAAGGAAGGAAGGAAGGAAGGAAGGAAGGAAGGAAGGAAGGAAGGAAGGAAGGAAGGAAGGAAATAAAGAAGGAAAGAAGGAAGGAAGGAAGGAAGGAAGGAAGGAAGGAAGGAAGGAAGGAAGGAAGGTAGGTAGGAAAGAAGGAAGGAAGGGAGAAAAGAAGGAAGGAAGGAAGGAAGGAAGGAAAGAAGGGAGGAAAGAAGGAAGGAAGGGAGGAAAGAAGGAAGGAAGGAAGGAAGGAAGGAAGGAAGGAAGGAAGGAAGGAAGGAAGGAAGGAAGGAAGGAAGGAAGGAAGGAAGGAAGGAAGGAAGGAAGGAAGGAAGGGAGAAAGAAGGGAGAAAAGAAGGAAGGAAGGAAGGAAGGTTTGCGGGTGCTGTCAAGTTTGTACACGTTTTTACACACGCAAACCTTTAGTAAATCAGGCCCTAAGTTGGGCCAAGGCTGAATCTTCCATCAAAATTATCTTCAATTGTCTGGGAAAAAAAATAAAAGTCCATGCAACTGTAAGAACCACCAGGGTTTTATTTTCATTTTCTAATTGATTATTCTTAACAAAGTTCATAAAACTGTTGAGAAACGTGATCTCTTGATTTGTGACCTCATTCATTTTTTTCCTCCTGCGAATGTTTTTATGAAAATCCTTTTTTTTTATGAAAAAGGTGCCTTTTTCCATTTATAAAAGCTGAAGAAATCATTTATCAATTGTCCAATTAACACTTAATAGGACCCCCAGGTCGTCAGGGCCAAAACTTTTTTATTTACTACTGCATTTCAGTAATCTCCCAGCATGCACTGCAACCTCTATTTCTTGCACCTCATTTGTTTCATTCCTTTTAACATGTCCATCTTTTATGTCTGCTTTTAAACTATTGGACTTTTAATGCTTTTTAATCAAATCAAATCAATGTTTATTTCAGACTGGACAATGCATATTAATGAACACTACATTAAGCAGTGTAAATACACCGGACTTTAGCAGAAATGCTAGTTTCCACCCGCAGCCCCACAGAAAACATAAAAACTATTCAGTCAAACAATACAATCAAACAAGGGGACAAACATAAAACATACATAGTAGCAAAATAGATTTAGCAGCGTTTAAAAGCTGTATGGATTGTATCTAAAGTGACTTGAGTTTAAAGTGACTTGAGCAAATAAATGCATATTACAATAATGAAATACCAGCGATGGTAATATTATGGTACTGAGAGTATCCAAGTTGTGTGACATACAAAGTGTGTGTTGCATTTGCACATTATAGTACGTACGAATTAAAACAGATAATTAATGTTAAGACAAAATACACAAGTTTAAGCTGGTTGTGATAACAGTGTTGTTCCTCCAATAGCCATGATTTAAAATGTTAACCCTTGTGCTGTCTCTAAGGAAATAAGGAAGGAAGGAAGGAAGGAAGGAAGGAAGGAAGGAAGGAAGGAAGGAAGGAAGGAAGGAAGGAAGGAAGGAAGGAAGGAAGGAAGGAAGGAAGGAAGGAAGGAAGGAAGGAAAGAAGGAAAGAAGGAAGGAAGGAAGGGGGGAAAGAAGGAAGGAAGGAAGGAAGGAAGGAAGGAAGGAAGGAAGGAAGGAAGGAAGGAAGGAAGGAAGGGGGAAAGAAGGAAGGAAGGAAAGAAGGAAGGAAGGAAGGAAGGAAGGAATGAAGGAAGGAAGGAAGGAAGGAAGGAAGGAAGGAAAGAAGGAAGGAAGGAAGGAAGGAAGGGGGGAAAGAAGGAAGGAAGGAAAGAAGGAAGGAAGGAAGGAAGGAAAGAAGGAAGGGGGAAAGGAGGAAGGAAGGAAAGAAGGAAGGAAGGAAGGAAGGAAGGAAGGAAGGAAGGAAGGAAGGAAGGAAGGAAGGAAGGAAGGAAGGAAGGAAGGAAGGAAGGAAGGAAGGAAGGAAGGAAAGAAGGGAGGAAGGAAGGAAGGAAGGAAGGAAGGAAGGAAGGAAGGAAGGAAGGAAGGAAGGAAGGAAGGAAGGAAGGAAGGAAGGAAGGAAGGAAGGGAGGGAGGAAAGAAGGAAGGAAGGGAGGAAAGAAGGAAGGAAGGGAAAAAGAAGGAAGGAAGGAAGGAAAGAAGGAAGGAAGGAAGGAAGGAAAGAAGGAAGGGAGGAAAGAAAGAAGGAAGGAAAGAAGGAAGGAAGGAAGGAAGGAAGGAAGGAAGGAAGGAAGGAAGGAAGGAAGGAAGGAAGGAAGGAAGGAAGGAAGGAAGGAATAGAGAAAAGAAGGAAGGAAGGAAGGAAGGAAGGAAGGAAGGAAGGAAGGAAGGAAGGAAGGAAGGAAGGAAGGAAGGGAGTAAAGAAGGAAGGAAATAAGGAAGGAAGGAGAGAGCAGGAGGAAAGAAGGAACAGGAGAATTAGGTCATTTTGACCCAAAGACGGTACAAGGGTTAAAACATAAAACAATGTTAAAAACCTTTCTCGTGTAAAACTCTTTGATTTGTGTCAGAAATAAACCTGCCGTGCTTTTAGTCACCAGGAGTTGGTCGTCAGATAACAAGGGTTGGGTCGGGAATCGGGATCCATGGTTTCCTACATGAACATTAGGATTAAACCTCCAGCTGTTCGGGTTCAGCCTTCATTCATGATTTCCTTCAGAAGCAGAAACTTCCTCACCGTCTCCCACTGCTCGTCTTTCTGGGTAGAACCCAGAGAGGATTGTGCACTCGTCTGTTCCACATTTCACCGTGAGACCCGGTTGTTACTCAACAGGCTGCGATTACGGCGCCCAGCCTTTGCTGCGAACTCCCAACAGAAATAGACCTGGGAACCCGGGGCAGTAAACATAGACGGTGCTCACAGTAATCCCGCCGCTTCCAAGAAAGCTGCAAAAAGTGGATCCACTTCATAAACGGGACCTCGCCCTGCAACCGGGACTCGGGCCAGAGGACGGCTCCTGCTTCTGGATTTTTCATTTACTTTACCGTTATTCCAGACAGAAGGGTGTACTTTTACCAGGTTTTACGCCGTCCAGGGAGCATCCTGTCTCTGAGATTGTGTCTTTCACTAATAGAATCCACTTGAGCCCAGAAATACTAACGCAAAAGCTGTTAATAAACTTATATCTACCTGGATGCGGGCCGACAACAGTGCAGATGTTTTCTGTGAAGCACATTATGTTACCACAGAAACGCACAAAAGAAACAAACAAAGCAAAGTTTTAACCCAGCAAAGATGTGCAGTTCCCCTACTGGCCACCAGAGGGAGCCAAAGAAGATTCAATATCCATTGATCTGATTATTTATCAGTTTATATCTTTTATTTTATTTTTATTTATCCTTTATTTATCCAGGAAAGTCCCATTGTGATACAATATCTCTTCTGCCAGGGAGTCCTGGTCAAGATGGCAGCAGAAAAATAAATTCAGTTTCATATAAAAGAAAATACATACAAGGACAAGTAACTACGTAAAAAATAAAAACATATCAAAACAATAAACAAACAAACATAAAACAGGAAGGAAGGAAGGAAGGAAGGAAGGAAGGAAGGAAGGAAGGAAGGAAGGAAGGAAGGAAGGAAGGAAGGAAGGAAGGAAGGAAGGAAGGAAGGAAGGAAGGAAGGAAGGGAGGGAGGAAAGAAGGAAGGAAGGAAGGAAGGAAGGAAGGAAGGAAGGAAGGAAGGAAGGAAGGAAGGAAGGAAGGAAGGAAGGAAGGAAGGAAGGAAGGAAGGAAGGAAGGGAAAAAAGAAGGAAGGAAAGAAGGGAGGAAGGGAGAAAAGAAGGAACAAAGGGGAGAAAAGAAGGAAGGAAAGAAGGAAGGAAGGAAAGAAGGAAGGAAGGAAGGAAGGGAGGAAGGGAGAAAAGAAGGAACAAAGGGGAGAAAAGAAGGAAGGAAAGAAGGAAGGAAGGAAAGAAGGAAGGAAGGAAGGAAGGAAGGAAGGAAGGAAGGAAGGAAGGAAGGAAGGAAGGAAGGAAGGAAGGAAGGAAGGAAGGAAGGAAGGAAGAAAAGAAGGAATGAAGGAAGGAAAGAAGGAAGGAAGGAAGGAAGGAAGGAAGGAAGGAAGGAAGGAAGGAAGGAAGGAAGGAAGGAAGGAAGGAAGGAAGGAAGGAAGGAAGGAAGGAAGGAAAAGGAAAAGGCTGATTTACCAACTCTGTTCCAGTGCTTGGGACCATGAGGAGAATTTTCTCTGATTATTTATCAGTTTATATCTCACGAAACACATCAAAATTAGTCCTGTGCTTTTAACCCATCACTAGTTACACTAGTGGGCCGTTGGGGGGTTCGGTGCCTTGCTCAGGGGCACGCAGGCATGTTTGGCTCCTACCAGGCTGGAAGACTAGACAGCCTTCAGCTGGCCTTGTTTCACTTCCAGCAGCATGTGTTTCAAATGTTATCTCCATAGAAACATCCCGCATCAGGGTGGATGGACAGACAATCCCTGCTCTCTGGCGTTACCGAGCACAAATGGTGGGAAGTGGATTTAAAAAAATGACATCAGTCAAGCTGAGAAGCAGCTGCCGCCGGGCAGGGGGGGCGTCTCTTTTCTACAGCTTACATCTTTACGTACAACAGGATCGTATTTCCGTTAAACTGAGTCTGATCATCCCGTCATCTCCACTAGAAGTTAGCAGAGGAACCTGCATTCATGCATGAAATGGTAAACCAATTAGAGCTGTTTAGCTCCCTGTCACGTGTGGACATAAAGCCTCTTTTATTCTGAAGGGACTCCTGTCTTTTTCCAGGAATCCAGGAAATCACATTGTAGGATTTTTACTGAATGAATTGGTAAATTCCTGGGTAAAATAAGTATAGTCCACGACCTCAAACAGTCACACTCCAAACTCCACTATGGCCAAGACCAAAGAGCTGTCAAAGGACGTGAGAAACTAAACTGTAGACCTGCAACCAGGCTGGGAAGACTGAATCTGCAATAGTTACAGTAACAGCTTTAATGCAGCAGATTAACTCATTTTATCAACACAATACTTCACTTTGGTATAGAAGCATGACATTTGGCACAGATACTCTCCAAGGTCTACTCTTTAGGGAACAGGCGCGTGCCACTCAAAATTCCAAGATGGTGGCCCCAAAATCCAAGATGACCGCCCAAAAACGTGCTTTTTCCTTTATAACTCAAAATGCCTTGATTTTTAGCCCCATAGATATATTAAAGTTGAATATAAAGTTGGGTATTGTGGACATTTTGGTACCAAGTACATGTTTGTATCCATTACGGTTCTTGAGATACATCATACAGAAACTTGTACTGGAAAAGTGAGAATTTTGTAAGATTGATTGTTGTTACGAGAACATGGATTCATGAAAATGTTACTCTCATAACCTGATATTTCCAGTAGGGTTACTTACTATTAAGACAACCTGGGGGTTGTCTTATTAGTTAAAGATGTCGGCCCTTTTTTCAAGATGGCCATCAAATTCTCATTATAGTAGAGTATACATGCTTATGCCCTTAAGTACAAGAGTACACATATTGTGTTTGATGTGTACAATCCATCAAGCCTCAAAAGGGAAACAAGATCTAAACAAGGTCAGGGAGGTCGGTGCCAAGTGACAAACAAGAACAAAGTTCCGTCAAATTCGTTTCGTTTCACTACTACTTGGTGTGAAGAAATCAACCATGGGAGCAATTATTAGAAAATGGAAGACATACAAGACACTGATAATCTCCCTCCATCTGGGGCTCCACGCAAGATCTCACCCCGGGGGGTAAAAATGATCAAGAACCAGACGGGGGAAACTAGTGAATGACCTGCAGAGAGCTGGGACCAAAGTAACAAATGTACCCTCAGTAACCTTTATGCTTCTTTATGGCATTTGCCCCTCGTCCCGGGGGCTGCTGGGTATAACCATTAAATGTTGAAAATTACGGTCATCATCATCATCATCATCAATTTTGAGTCTATGGACTTTTGTTCAGTGACCCGTCGCCACCTCCTGGTGGATGTGTTGCCTAGCAACCACACTAAGTCAAATGAAGGACGCAGAGGTGTGTTTGGTTAGTGATGGAAACAACATTTTGGAACGGACAGATGTACAAATGTACGAAAATAAAAGCATAAACCAGGCTGCAGGTGTCTAGTGTCTAATAGCTGTATGCATGAAGTTACAGGTTTAGCTTTATCTTAACTCCACTTTGAGAGCGTGAAACGGAGGAGACGCTCTGCTTTTAGTTTAGTTTTAGTTTTTTTAGATTAGTTTAGTTTATTGGTCCTTTCAAATTCCACAACACAAATAACCTAAAGTACAGGTGTAAATCATCAGGGTTATACTAAAAAAAAAATATCATTTTTGTTGTATATACATATTACAGTGGCCGACAAGGGCCAAACGCACTGCAACAGCCTAATGCGTCTCGGTTAAGGAAAACGGCTTCAAGTACAGAAACGATTCAAATTCACAAACTCAAAACGAGGTACAAAAAGAGGAACGTGGTGCAAATGAAAAAAACAAAGACAAATGCAGCATCATCAAACACGCTGCAAATAGAGAAACGATGCAAAGCACAAAACCATATAAAACAAGAAACCATCTTCAACTCTCCACATTGCTCCACACTGCTCCACATTTTCATTTCTGTATCTAAGCTGTTCCACAGATTAACTCCTGTCACTGAGATGCATCGTTGTTTAACGTTGGTTCTTGCCTTTATTTTCCTGAACATAAATGTTCCTCTTCGTTCCTGTTGGCTAACTCTGCTTTGGAAGAGCTTCTGAATGCTGCCAGGAAGTGTTTTATTGTTGATTGTTTCCTTCTCAAACCGGTGCGTGGACTGAACCTGATTAAACCCCAGGACTTCTCCGTGCTCTGACGTAAACAGTTCTATCTGAGCCACTAATCAAACTGCAGAGTGTTATGTAACTGCACTGTTGCAGCCTCGCGCCGTCCGGCCTCCACACTTCGTCTGGTGCAGCATCTCGCTCAGATTAACTCCGGGACGTCCTCCGGAGTGTGTCTCCTGTTTAGCATGTGAACCGTGTGCTGGGACCTGTTTCATCTTAATCTCTTGAAAACATTATATTATTAAATCTTTGTGCGTGTCTTTATCACTTTTCATCAACGCCGTATTGGTTCAGACCTGCATAGGTCCATTTATTCTGGGTTTCACTGCTGAAAAATGTTACTTTTGCTGCCGTTTTTCATCACGGTTCCAGACGTGGCCTTTGAGGCACAAATATGTTCACAAGTTTTCTACAAACTTTTCTGTTTGCACTTTTGTTAGTGCACTAAAAATGTGCACGATTACGGAATGGATGTTCTGCTTTCTTTCTATTGTTTTATATTCATTTATACAATTTTAATTTAAGCAGGACAGGTTTCTGTTTAACCCTTGTGCTGTCTTCGGCTCAAGGAAGGAGGAAGGGAAGAAGGGAGGAAAGAAGGAAGGAAGGAAGAATGAAAAGAAGGAAAGGAAGAAGGAAGGAAGGGAGAAAAGAAGGATGGAAGGAAGGGAGAAAAGAAGGAAGGGAGGAAAGAAGGAAGTGAGGAAGGAAGGAAGGAAGGAAGCAAGGAAGGAAGGAAGGAAGGAAGGAAGGAAGGAAGGAAGGAAGGAAGGAAGGAAGGAAGGAAGGAAGGAAGGAAGGAAGGAAGGAAGGAAGGAAGGAAGGAGAAGAGAGAAAAGAGGAAGGGAAGAAGGAGAGAGCAGGAGAATTAGGTCATTTTGACCCAAAGACAGTACAAGGGTTAAGAAAGATACTTATTTTATTCAGTTCATTTTGTTATTAAAGTGAATTGCTGGATAATAATTTGTTTTCCATGTGTTCATGGCATTCAAAAATATGCATCTAATTCAATTCAGGTTCGAGTCAAATAGTTAGAAAATCATTTCACTAAAAAAAAAAAGGGGTTAAAAAAATTCACCACGCCAGGAAGGGAGAAGGCCATCGGGTTGCCCTGCCGATGAGTTGCCAACCGTACTGGTGGCCCTCTATGGCTCTGCCACGCTGCACAGGGCGATTAATCCAGCTGGAACGACCACAGATCGCCTCCTGCGCTCCCTGCATGACACGAGCGGCGTCTGATGCCCCGTCTTGAGCAAAGAGGATCACCGGTGATCGCCTCCATCCAGGTCACCTCTCGCTCAGCCCGCTGACCTCTGGCAGCAGCAGCGGAAGCTGCAAAAGCAAAACAAACACAGACTGAAACACAAGTCTGACCTGAACAGTAAACGCCCACGTTAGTAAGAACTAAAGTTGCTTTCGCCAACGAAAATGATGACCAAATATCGTCGTCAACGAACCTTTATCACCTGAGGAAAACGAGACGAGACGCAACGAAAATGCTGGTCATGTGACGATAATGATAATTAAATATATAATGCAATATCTTAGACGGATAAAAACGAGACTAAAATGTAGATTACAAAATAAAAACTATGTTAAAATGGGGAAAAGACAAAAGATGAGGCGAAATGAGGAAAAATAAATATGTTGTAAACTCAAATTAGAGTCTACTGTACCTGGAATGAATGTATTCTTGAGTCTATAAGGTAACTATAATATAATAATAAGATAACCTTGTTTGAATTGTAAAGTGGGTTTGGCTAAATACAATCCTTGTCTAAAACTAGACTGAAATGGACAATTCTGACTAAAATGCACAGACTTTTAGTCGACTGAAACTTGACACGACTGAAACGAAAATGAACGTGACTAAAACTGTGACTCCGCTGGTTTGATGGGGGTCTTGCTTGCTTGTGACCAACATGATGCCCTGCAGGAGAAATGGGGGGTTTTCTCTGTTGTCAGTGGGTTTCTTATACGTCTGAAGTTGGACAAGGTGTTTACTTCTTCCTACTACTTTTTCCAGTACATTTGCTGTTATGTTTATTAATTCTTGTCTACTTTATTTACGATGGTACATTTATTATTCAGTGATTATTGTTCTTTTTTATGTTATTGATTTATTGTTATGCTGTTTTATTTATCTATTTTATTTTTTATACTTATGTTTGAAATAAAACATATCGAATCAAATCAAATCAGGTGTATTTTAAAGTTTGGCAAACCTTTTTAATATAGTTTCTGAAGCTGAGCTATCTAAAATTTTGTGTCTAAACTCATCTACATTTGTAATTCGAGACCAAAATTGTTGTTTTTTTTTTAAATCAGACTGAAACTATATGTTTATTTCTGTTGCAAAGTTGAACATTTTAAAATGAGGGTCGGTGGAAATTAACTTTATTTATCTATTTATCTATTTATTTATTTGAGCCAGTCCTTGCAGTCAGTATTAAACTTTCTTAACTTCTACCTAAAAGTCCTAAAAGTGGCTCCTAAAAGTCAGGAAACTGCTTGAACTTTTCATAAAGGGCGTAAAATCTCTGCTTCAAGTCACATAATTGATCGTATCGCAACAAATTAGAGATTAATGAATCACCCGGTCATCATCACGCGTCTCTAAACCCCGCCCACCCCTCACGTGATTGGTCCGCCTCCACTCATCCTCGCCGCTCATTGGCTGCTGCGGTTGTCAGTCAAATCAACACGGTGTCTTCAGTGTTGTTGTCAGTGGGTTTCTTAGATGGTACATTTATTATTCCTTGAATATTGTTCTTTTTTATGTTATTTATTTATTGTTCTGCTGTTTTATTTATTTATTTATTTTTTTGTGCTTATGTTCGAAATAAAACATCAAATCAGGTGAATTTTAAAGTTTGGAAAACCTTTTTAATATAGTTTCTGAAGCTGAGCTATCTAAAATTTTGTGTCTAAACTCATCTACATTTGTAATTAGAAACCAAAATTGTTGTTTTTTAAAATAAGACTGAAACTATATGTTTATTTCTGTTGCAAAGTTGAACATTTTAAAATAAAGCTCGGTGGAAATGTATTAACTTTAACTTTAATGTTATGAACTTTAACTTTATTCTATTTAATTATTTGAGCCAGTCCTTGCAGTCAGTATTAAACTTTTACATTGGCTTCTAAAAGTCAGGAAACTGCTTGAACTTTTTAATAAAGGGCGTAAAATCTCCGCTTCAAGTCACATAATCGATCATATCGCAACAAACTAGAGATAATGAATCACGCGTCTCTAAGCCCCGCCCACCCCTCACGTGATTGGCCCGCCTCCACTCGTCCTCGCTTCTCATTGGCTGCCGCGGGTGTCAGTCAAAGCAACACGGTGTCTTGACTTCAGCCAGCGCGGCTGTTTTCGCTCTTAGCTGCGTGTTTTATGTCTGTTCGTGGCGCTTTTATGGCTTTTCCCGGCGTGGAAATGAGGACGAGAGGCTGATTCCGTTTTCCCCGCAACATGGTGTTCAGAAAGAGGCTGAAATCCGTGCCGTCGTGGCGGGAGGGCTGGAAGTGACAGTTAGCTGTGGCTAATGCTAAGGCTCGTCTGTTATTGTTTTAATTCTTTTGTAAAAGCTGGTTTATTGTCCCGCTTTTGTTTGCTGGTTTAGTGCAGATAGTCTCTCCCCCTTTGGTGCTTTTATTGTTAAAAAGCTGACATGAAGAGGATGAACACCTTCCAGAGGTAAAAGGTTTAAATCTCAGGTTTTTCTCCTCATGAATGAGTTTTTCTGTCAGAATAATCACTTTTGTGCTGTCAGATCATCAGCTTATTAAACTAGGACTGCTGTCACCGTCAATATCTGTTATTACTGATTAATCAAGTGCTGTATTGATTCATAAATGTGTTGAATACTTGAGGATAGTGAACAGAATTTCAATGTTTCATTGCAGATGAGGTTGTAATGAGAGTAGGGGTGGGTATTGCCAAGGACCTCACGATACAATACACATCACGATACCTGAGTCACGATACGATATTTGCGATATTGCGATATATAAAGTTTGCTGAAAACTGTAAAAAGCTTTATGGATCTTAAAATCCGAGTTGCACATTCATCAGATTATAGTGATAATTCATGGGACAAACTGAGTCAAAACAATGTTTTATTATAACTATACAAGCTAAAGTTACAACATATTTGTATATGTTTTTCATATTATTTACATCATATGAAATTAACATTAAATTTAGTATGAGGTTGCTTTAATTATGTGGCAAATGATAATAAACACAAGAAAGATGGTACTTCAATGAAAAATAGATATTTTATTCAACTTTGCCGCTGTTCATACAAAAAGTAAATGAAATGTCCTAAATCTAAAACCAAGGGCAGACACAGTGATCAGTCAGTATAGATATAAATCCATAAATAAATAAACCTCTGTCCATTATTTTTCCTTTTTTAAGGACAGGCAATTGTGTTATATAAAAAATAAATTATAAAATGAAATAAAACGAGAAATAAAACCTGAGCTCAGTGCAGTGCCCACCCGGGGTTGGTAGAGAGTGGCAATGCCCAGGACTGTCACTTAGGTAGGAGCACTGGGTGATAAAATCGGGGATAAAAAATATTTAAAAAAAAATCGATATTCAAAATTTGAATATCGATATTGAATCAGCTGGAAAAGTATCGTGATATATTGCCATATCGATATTTTTGCCCACCCCTAAATGAGAGTATTATACTTGTAGTCCTTTAAAGTTATGTGTGAATTGTTGTTCCAGCAGGTAAATGAGGTAAAACGGACACAAACTTCAGGCTTCGGCTGTCAAGAGGTTTTGACGGTCCTCGTTCAGGACCGTCTCTCACGACCGTTTATGAGCTTTCCTGATCAGTTCGGAGATGTTTGAAAACCATGAGAGGTTTTATCTCCATCTCATCTCCACGGATCTGTAACTTCACCACCTTGTTTGCTGAACCAACAAGTGGCTCCTTGGTTTTGTTACGGTTGATGACCGAGGTCACGGCTAAAATGTGTGATCCGTGACGTACGACATCCTCGGCGTCTGTGAAGACGGATATCATTAGGGTCTATGGATACTGATGCTCTTTATCAATGATACTCATCTCGATCATTTAGGGCAGAAATTAGAGGTATTATGAACTTTTAATTGACGTTATATTTATAAGAGGCTAACCAAATAGACTAAAAAACAGGCGCGGGCCGCGGGTCCTTAAAAAGTTTTAAATTAATTTTCCTAAAATAAGGTCTTTAAATGTTTTAATTTGTCTTAAATCTCAATCCAAGGATCTTAAATTTTGAATCTTAATTTTATCCAGTCATCATTAAAAAGTTTTCTTACACTTTGAAAAGGAAAAGTGTATTTAATTGTTTTGAGGAGAAATACATCTGTTTACAGTTGTTAGACGCCTCAGTCAGGGTTGCCAGGTTGAGCAGGTTTCAGCCCAAATGGGCGAGTTGATAAAACTTGGGCTTCTTTTCATGGTTTTCCCTAAATATTTAGGAGAAATTATTAACAAAGAAGTTTCCATTTTGGCAGAGAAAAGTAGAAACTTACACAATAAACTCACTGATACTTTATCTAATCTACTCAATTTGTGTAGTCTTTGTTTGGAGCCTGAACTTCTTTTTGGCTTCATTTGTTCATGACTTGAAATTTATTCCGCATTTAATAATTTAGGGTTTTAACATAGAGAAAGTATGATTTGGGCTTGTCTTTTTTATTATTTCGGCAAGTTTTACGTCGCGTTTGAGCTGGAACCTGTCAGATCTGGCAACCTCGACCTCAGCGCTGGATTTCTTAGTCGGCGTAGTCTCGAGACGAGGAAAGCAAATGTGTGTAAATGGAAATTTAGCGGGTTACATTGGGTTCAAAGTGTGTGACTTGTCTTTTTTGTCTTAAATTTCGTTTGAAAATGGTATTAAAAAGTCTTAAATTTAACTTTAACTTAAAGACTAAACTTCCTCTGGTGATGGAGGACGATGTTCTTCCTCTTCCTACGTCCACTAACAGTTGGAGTCTGCAGTTTCCTGTAGATCGTTTTTAATCTGTCGTCGCCGCCTCTGATGTTTGTTTTCATGATTTGTGTTTCAGGTTCATGAACCGGCGGGCCGCTGCTAACTGCCGCTACCAGCCCACCGTCTACGAACACGCCGCAAACTGCTACACCCACGCCGTGAGTAGAGCTGGGGATCCATTCAAATGTTAAGAAGCCATTACATTCAGATTCTTAAGATTCAGAATCGATTATCAAGATTTGATTCGATTCCGATATTGATTTGGGTTCGTGTTATCATGTTTTTTTTTGAGCTGTTGCATGAATTATATGACTGTAGTTCTGCAACATATTAATACTAGTATAATATTGAGATTCAACAGCAAGTATTGCAGCTAATGATGCTGTAAGGACCAATCAGCTCCCAGAATGCTGATAGAACTGAAACAGAAACATCATGTGGGTCAGAATTACCAAACAGATCCAGGGAGGAAACGGAGACGGATGAAATCGCTTTTATTTTTTCCCACATTCCGTTTTTATTTGTTCCATTTTCAGTCTATTTTGGTTTTTAATTTTTGAGCATTTGGTTTTTAGCATTTTTTGCAAGACAGTATATAAAGTAATGAAATATAGACAATTTATGCAATTATAACCTAACACTTTAATGTTTTCATACCTTTAAACATATTTAAAGGCAAAAACATGGAACCAGTTATTCTCGTGTCCAACAAAATATTCCTTTTTTGGGGATAAACAAAAAAATAAACAAAAGTTGTAAAAAAAAAAATCGATCTTTAGACATATGAATCGATTTTTAGGAATTAATATGAGAATTGATTTAGAATTAGGAAATCAATTTTTTTCAACGCAGGCCTAGTGAACAGCCACACAAATCGGATATGGGAAAAAATCGGAATTGAGCATTAAAGGTATTGTGACATCATTTTTAACATGCTTTTAACACTATTAAAAGTCTTGGCCAACATCCCTCAAATGTGTCTAAAAGAGTGTAACAAGAAAAACTTCACTCTAGTACTCCATTCCTGGCTTTTTATGACGGTGTTTTTTTGCGCCCTGAAAAATGCTTCCTTTCCCCCCTTTCCTGTCAATCATTGCCCCGCTCCTCCTCCAAACCTCCTCCTCCTCCAGCCATACGCTCACAGCGGCGTCGGAGAGTTAAGCCGGGAGCGACAGGCGAAGCATGGAAAAGCAGCAGGGCGAAGCACAGCAAACAATAATAAAAATAAAGGCATGCAAGCAGCACTGTCCCCTTATCTTAAGTCTAGTCAGTGGCCGCGGGTCTTCTTAGCAGTTTTCCTCCGGTGATTAGAACAAAAGACGCTCTAAACAGCTCCGTGTTAAGCCTGATTTATGGTTCCGCGTTAAATCGACGCAGAGCCTACGCCGTAGTCTCTGCGTCGGTGTAACACGGAACCATAAATCAGCCTTTATGGTGCGCTGGAGAGGAGCGGAGGCAGGGAGCTGGGTGGAGGGGGCGGTGATTTAGCGGGCCGTTACGTAACGACCCGCCACCAAACCACATGCGCCGTTTTTGCACAGTTATGCGGAAAATCCCAGAAATCACACAATACACTGAATGTTAAAAGTTAGTTGTTTTTTGGGTGTAATTGATGTCAAGACACCCAACAAAACACAAAAAATCAAGAAAAATGTGTTTTTCATGTCACAATACCTTTAAGGCCTGCAGTGTGAACGTAGTCAAAGACAGCTCTGTTCTGACGGGGAGGTGAGCGCTAACCGGAGTAACCGGAGTAACCGGAGTAACCGCTGCTCCGTCTCTGCAGCTGCTGATCCTGCCGGCCTTCGTGGGGATGACGCTGCTGCACCTGCTGTCCCACAGCAGCTGGCAGAGGATCACGGCCTGGGTCTACGGCTCCGGCCTCTGCGCCCTCTTCCTCGTCTCCACCGTGTTCCACATCATCACCTGGAAGAAGAGCCACATGAGGTGAGGAGGACGGGAGCGCCGTCACATCCACACCAGGAACGTTCATATCCACTAGTGAGGAAACTGATGGAAGGATCTTTTTAAAGATTTAAAAAACTCATACAACTAAAAACTGTTTCCTGTCTGTAAGGAAGTGTTGTTGAAGCAGCGGCGAGTAAACGTCGAGACGATGCAGAAAGTAACTGCACCTGATTTAGATTTAGTTCAGGTTGTAAGTAAAGCAAACTTATCAGAAACAAAGCGGGACATTAAATGAATAAACTACCAGCAGAAAGAAGGAAGACTTTCTTGTTTGGTTTTTTGGAACTTTATTCAAACTTTCAGGGTGAAATTGTTCACGTGGATTTTCAAGTTGAGACGAGCAATCGAGCTCCAGCAGACGGATGGATGGACGGATGGACGGACGGATGGACGGATGGACGGATGGACGGATGGACGGATGGATGGATGGATTGAAGAGATGGATTGAAGAGATGGATGGATGAATGGATGGATAAATAAATAAATGGATGGATGGATGGATAAATGGATGGATGGACGATGGATGGATGGATGATGGATGGATGGACGATGGATAAATAAATAAATGGATGGATGGATGGATGGATAAATGGATGGATGGACGATGGATGGATGGATAAATGGATGGATGGATGAGTGGATGGATGGATGGATGGATGTCCTGCTTCAGAACCAGGGACTTCAACTCCATCTTTGATAGTGATTAAAGACGGTTCCTCCGACGGTTCCTTTAAGATGTTTCCTGTAAACCAGTTGTTTTCCTCCTCTCTTCTCCCCGTGTTGATCTGACTCTCATCTTTTCTCCTGCTCGTGTGTCCAGGTCGGTGGAGCAGTGTTTCCACATGTGTGACCGAGTCGTCATCTACGTGTTCATCGCTGCCTCGTACACGCCCTGGTGAGTCCCGTCCAGCGTCCGTCCACCCCGGGGGTCTGAACCCCACCCGTCTGGTTCTAACAGTTTAGCGCGTTAATTAGATTAATTAATTACACTGCTAATTAACACGTTATGAAAATTAGCGCAATTAATTATCAGTGGCAAAATGCGCAAGCATTTTAAATTTGTCCCATTGAGGGACCAGTAGGCCACTACTTCCTCCTGCTGCTAGTCAAACTAACAAAGACCTGGACGACTCAGGGGAGCAAATCTTTGCTGGACCTTCGAACGGCAAGTTTATGTATAAAAAGAAAGAAGACGGGATTATCAACAAGTAGGGTTGGGCGATTTTGGACAAAAATAAAATCCCGATTTTTTTATTTATTTTTATTTTTTTATTTTTTCTCTGAAAACCCGATTTTCGATTTCGATTTTTTTGGTAAAACTACAAAAGACAATGGAATAAATTGTTTCAAATATTTTATCTTTATTTTTAAAGAAAATTAGCAAACAAATTTCCCTATTGGGAATGAAGTGCAGTTGAAAGATACTTTAAATCCTCCTTGAGTTTAGTAAAGTGACAACATTTACAATTTTCTTGACCAAACAAAGATGACTAGACGAGCTCCGTCTGTAATGCAGCCAGCTGCAAAAAAGGAAAATCGATTTTCCGATTTTCCTTTTTTTAACATTGTCTTGATTAATAAATCCGATTTAGATTTAAAATCGATTAATTGCACAGCCTAAAACGCGGTGATTTGTACATTTTGTCAAAAATAATTTTCCTCTCACCGGAGCTGCTCCAGCCTGAATTATCATTTAAACACTAAACATGTCCGGACTAGTTCCACTGTAAACGTTACAGCTACTAGAACTTGAATTGCTGTATTGAGTCAGGTTTAGTTTTAATTTTGAATTGAGAGTCTGCTTAAGTGTCTATTTGAGACTCAGCCGTAGTTTATTACTGAATGTTATTTATTTAACTGTATTTGTATTGCATTTTTGAATAATGCAGCTGGCCTAATTGGTTTGCTGACGTGCTTGAGCTTTTTCTGTTGAATTGTATTTATGAAACACACTTCACCAATAAAAATGTGGATTTCAAATCTTCTCTTCTTAGTGTATTCAGTTGATTAGTCATGCACTGCAATTTTGTAATTTGTAATATTCTAATTCTTTATTTGGGGACCTTTAGCAGATATGAAATTAAAATGTGATTAATTAGATTAATTAATTATAAATCCTGTAATTAATTAGATACATTTTTTTTAATTGCCTGACAGTAGGGATGGGCGATATATCGAGATTTTAATATATATCAATATATTTTCAAACGCGATATGGTACGAGACAATATCGTTTATATCGATTTAAAAAAAAAAAAAAAATTATGATTTTGATATAGCTTATTTTGTAACAAATTGACTTGAATGTTTTATTTGAGATTTGCACAAATGTTTTGTTATTTGCACAACTGTCAACCTCAGTGGAAAAGTCTGCCTGTTACTTCTACATTGTATTAATTACAGTGTATTTTAATGTAATTGTTATGCAGGAAAGGGATATTTGTTTTATTTTATTCAAGAAGCATTTTTATTCTATATATGCAGGCAGTTTATTTTTATTTCATTTGTTTTATACATTTTGATATTGTGCAGACCTCTGTTAATAAAGGAACCTGTGTGACATTTGGCACGAGGCTTTGTATTAAAACTGACTGTTTTTTAAGGGTTTGGCTCAGAAAAAAATGAAGCTAACAGAGATGCTAACAGAGATGCTAACAGAGATGCTAACAGAGATGCTAACAGAGATGCTAACAGAGATGCTATGCTATAATGCTTTGGGGGAAACTCCAATTATGTCACAAAAAAAATATCGATATATATCGAGTATCGCCATTCAGCTAGAAAATATCGAGATATGACTTTTGGTCCATATCGCCCAGTCCTAACTGACAGCACTAATTTTCCCCCTCGTCTCCGTCCCAGGCTGAACCTGCGGGAGCTCGGTCCTCTGGCGGCCCACATGCGCTGGTTCGTGTGGCTCATGGCTGCAGCCGGGACCATCTACGTCTTCAACTATCACGAGAAGTGAGTCGGCTGAACAGCCAAAGAAAACAATGATAAAATCAATAAATAAAACTCCTGAAAGTGACGGACACGTGTCCCCGCAGGTACAAAGTGGTGGAGCTGGCCTTTTACCTGATGATGGGATTCTTTCCTGCGTCAGTCGTGACGTCGATGGTGAGACCATTCTCTCTGTTGTCTTTTATTCTGAAGTACTGTCGCGTCCAAAGTAGGAATGGGTGATATTTTACCGTTCACGATAAACCGTCCAAAAAATTCCCCACGGTAAGAATTTGTCATCTCGTGGTAAAAATGATAGATAGAAAGAAAGAAAGAAAGAAAGAAAGAAAGAAAGAAAGAAAGAAAGAAAGAAAGAAAGAAAGAAAGAAAGAAAGAAAGAAAGAAAGAAAGAAAGAAAGAAAGAAAGAAAGAAAGAAAGAAAGAAAGAAAGAAAGAAAGAAAGAAAGAAAGAAAGAAAGAAATGAGCCTGAAAGAAAGAAAGGAAGGAAAAAAGAAAGAAAGATAAATTCCCGTTGATGTTTTTATGTAACAAACATGGCGGAAGGCAGATCTGAGAACGAGGAGCTTGAGTCATTACAGTTTGCAGTACAGGTGTAACTCATTTAATTGGTTTTTATCAATTCAATTGGTGTAGTTTAGTAGTATTTAATATTCTTTTAGAGCAGTGATTTGGCTCCAAAGACTGAATGTGGTGATAGATTTATAGTTACAAAGGTGGAGTTGAATTGGTATTTTTTTTATCGTCATTTTTATCGTTATCGGGATAAATGCCAGAAATTATCGTGATACATTTTTTAGTCCATACCGCCCATCCCTAGTCCAAAGTTGCTTTCGTCAACAAAAATTATGACTAAATATTGTCGTCAACAAACCTTTATCACCTGAGGAAAACGAGATGCAATGAAAATGTTGGTCATGTGACGATAACGATAATTATGATATATATATATATATATATATATATATATAATGTTTTTTGATGTTGTTTTTTGAATGAAATAAAGAATAAAATGAAAATGAAATGAAATTAAATATATAATGCAATATCGTAGATGAATAAAAACAGGACTAAAATGTAGATTACAAAATAAAAACTCTGCTAAAATGTGTCTTCATTTTCGTTGACCAAAACGAGACTAAATGTTCTACCAAAGATCCTTAATGTCCATTTTTGAAGTAGCTTCCGCTGGTTTAGTCTTTAAACCAGTTTAGTCTTTGGATGTTTGGATCCACTTTCCTACATAGACGCGGAAAAGAAAACCGAATGTGTCGTCGAAAAAGAAAAAGATGGGGAGAAATGCGGAAAAATAAATATGTTGTAAACTCAAATTAGAGTCTTCTGTATCTGGAATGAATGTATTGAGTCTATAAGGTAACAATATTCAGGATTCATACACATTTTAACCAACAAATTTCCATGACTTTTCCATGACTTGGCAGCAAGTTTTCATGGCTATACATGAACTCTAAAACATCAATGTATGAATGAAATAGAGGAGTAAAAAGTCACCACAGTGGAGATCTCATGACAATTATGGTTTTATACAAAATAAACAGTTGTTTAAACTAACACTGATATACCAGCACTATGTTGTAGTATATGTAGTATAGTAATCTAATATAACTGTAATAACTGTAATTATAACCGATCTGCATGATGCGCAAGATGCTCGGCACGTCACGCGTGAGACTTTTCTATACCAAATATTTATTGATCAATTTTAAACCTACCTTATAGGCTGTTATTACTAAATGTTATCATTAAGTGAGAAAAATAAATTCCATGACTTTTCCAAAACTTTTGGTGTGAACTCATGTTTCCAAAACTTTTCCAGGCCTTGAAAATTACATTTTCAAATTCCATGACTTTTCCAGGTTTTTTCAAAATGTATGAACCCTGAATAATATAATAATAAGATAACCTTGTTTGAATTGTAAAATGGGTTTGGCTAAATACAATCTTTGACTGAAACTAGACTAAAATGGTCCTGGACAATTCTGACTAAAATAAGACTAAAATGCTCAGACTTTTAGTCGGCTGAAACTTGACACGACTAAAAGGAGAATGAACGTACGACTGAGTATTAGGGCCAAACTAAGAAAAAAAAAAAAGAAGTAAATAACGAAAATAAAGTCATAATAATATGAGAATAAAGTCGTAATATTACGAGAATAAAATCGTAATATTAAATATATTATAAATGTATAAATATAACTTCACAAGATGCTCAATATTCAACATTTTAACACACTCTTCCTGTTAGAGTTCTCATAAATTAACACTTTATTCTTGTAATATTACGACTTTATTCTCATAAATTAACACTTTATTCTGGTAATGTTACGACTTTATTCTCATAATATGATGACTTTATTCTCATAATATGATGACTTTATTCTCATAATATTACGACTTTATTCTCATAATATTACGACTTTATTCTCGTAATATAACTACTTTATTCTCATATTACTTGATTCTCGTAATGTTACGAGTTTATTCTCGTAATATTACAACATTATTCTCATAAATTACGACTTTATTCTCGTAATGTTACGACTTTATCCTCGTAATATTACAACATTATTCTCATAAATTACGACTTTATCCTCGTAATATTACGACTTTATTCTATTACGACTTTATTCTCGCAACATTATGACTTTATTCTCCTAATTTCCTATTTTTTTTTTTGTCTTAGTTTGGCCCTAATACTCCGTCGTATGAACGTGACTAAAACTAATAAAAACTAAAATGATAGCTCGACCCAAAGACTAGACTGAAACTAGAATTGAAGCAGGCTGATAAAAACACTAGTTGTGTCGCCACCTGGTTTCTGTCGCCCTCTGGTGGCGTCAGTCAGAACTGCAGCTGCTCCGCTGTTATTGACGTCAGTTTTCTTCTTCTCTTGCAGAGCAACACGGAGGGTCTGCAGGAACTGGCGTGCGGCGGACTCATCTACTGCTTCGGCGTGTTCTTCTTCAAGAGCGACGGCGTCATCCCGTTCGCCCACGCCATCTGGCACGTGTTCGTGGCGCTGGCGGCGGCCGTGCACTACTACGCCATCTGGAAATACCTCTACAAGGCCCCGAGCGGCGACGCCCTGCTGCGCTCGTGACCCCGCCGCGACCCCGCCGCGACCCCGCCGTGACCCCGCCGCGACCCCAGGACCGCCCGCCCGAGCTGCAACACCAGGCGTGACGTTTACCAAAACAATGACCGTGAAATGTTTACCGCTTTCTAACCAGGGGGAGAGTTTCATCAGGGGCTCCCTGGGAAATGTTCCATATTTTATTAACAAAAAAAAAGAAGAAATGATAAAAAACCAACCGCGTTGGCAGGGAGTGAGGAAGTTCTTCAACGGTTTCAATTTGATAGCGGCGTTTTGTACCTCCTTTAATAAAGTCACATTCCACATTTTGGGGTTAAAACCCCCCGGGGAAGTCGATGTTTTTTCGCGAGGTGCTAAGACAACGACCTCAAGTGCTGCCGCAACACGAGCACCGCCGACCTGAACAAACTCCACACGGAAACAAAAACAAACTAAAGATTAAGCTCGAGAGCAAACCGATCAGAGAACAAGCAAAGCAAAGGTTTTAATCCAAGTCTGGATGTTTTTAAGTGTTGGGGATTCTCTTGTGTGAAATAACTCAAATATTCATCGTGGAGCTTTTATTTTCTTGTATTCATCGTGATATTTCATCCCATCTGTTCCAGTTGTGCACTTTATTCTGGAGATGCAGTGGTGGGTTTGTTTCTGGGCGGCGGCGCCCCCTGGTGGCGGAGCTTGGTTTAAGGGCTGCGTGGCGACAGAGAGAGAGTGTAAATGTGTGTAAACGTTTGTAATGTCCAGTGTTTCATCTCCACTCAGATCTGATTTCATCATTAGGGCCGAACGACGTCCTTTATCATGTTGATTCTTTTTTTTTTAAGTTCTTTTAATGGTCCTTTTTTTCTTTTCTCCGTTTCTGTCAGAAGTTGAATGCACATGGATTTTTTTTGTTTTTTTTTGTAATAATCATGGCTCTCCTGGTGATGTTGAAACCACTTGTGTTTTGTATATTTGTATATTTTGTTCTTTGCTCTTCTGTTGATTTCATGATCCTGGCCTTTTGCAGGGAAACTCTTGCTTCTTGTCTGTTCCACTGGCTTTTTAATGGTGCTGCATAAAACCTGAATGTTCTTCCAAGATACTGAATATCACCTTTGTAATGTGACAGTAAAGACGATGACGCCCTGGAAGTCCCGGTCTGGTTCTTTAGGGGTTTCTTTAGGTCAGGGGTGTCAAATCCGGCCCGCGAGAAGTTTCCAACGCAAAAAAATGTGCGTTTATTTACTAAAAAGGAAGGCATAAATAATTGCCATGAATCACAGCTTATCCGATAATATATTTCTTCTACAAATCCATCGTTATTCTGCAAATAGAGCAGTTTTAGACATTTTTTTAGGTTTCTAGAATACATTTGCCGATTTTTATTTCTTTGTAGACGGTCGTTTATTTTGACAACTATTATATATTTTCGCAGGAAATATATCACTGCTAAAAAAGATGATAGAAGATATTTATTTGGAGAATTTCAGTTTTGAATACGAGGATAGTGACAAAGTAAAACAGTTAAAAGAGAAGTGCTGACTTTTTCGGCACACTGGCGTAAATATCCGCGCCAATTTTTAAAAATAAATACACTTAATTGTACTGGAAAAATCTCTAAATGAAAGAAACACTCTTGGATGTAATAAGAAAGATATAGCTTTTAATTAAATTTCCTATAAAAAAGCGAAATATAAAAAAACATACTTGTTTCTGTTTATCTTTGTAAAATGATATTAAAAGTATCTTACATAATTAAAAAAAAAAAACGAGAAATTTCAAGAAAAGATCCTGAAGAAATATATTTTACATAATTAGAGTGTAAACAAAGTGCACATTTCCTTTAAAATTAACTAAACTGATATTGGATTAGATAACAATAGTAAAAAAAAAGAATTAGAAAAAAAGATTTTCGCAGCGTTTTTGTTATTTTGAGCGTGTGGACTGCGAGAAAAAAACTGGTCAAATCCGGCCCACCAAGAAAAATGAGTTTGACACCCCTGCTTTAGGGGTTTCGCTTCACGTCCTGTCGGTTCCTACTGGACTTTCTACGGTCATGTGGGGAAAAATTCCCTTTTGAAAATCAGAAGTGTTGCTTAAGTCGTGAGCGAGTTTGAGCCGAGGCAGAATCTGTGAATCCTACGGTTCAGCCTGATCACGTCAGGGGTTAAAGATCCAAACTGAGCTGAAAGGCTTGAAAGTATTCAGACCCTTTACGTTCTTCCCTCTTTGTTTCTTTGCAGCCATTTGCTAAAATAAAAAAAAAGGTTCATTTTATTTTTCATTAATGTTCACTCAGCACCTACAGAAGAGTATTGGGGCCTGGCAGGAGAAAAATAAAAATATTTCAGAGGAAGATTTTTTTTTTTCATTATGCACTTCGAGAAAAAAGTGGAAATGTATTTCAGCTTTATTCACGAAATTTGACTTTATTCTTGAAATTGTTTCTTTTTATTTCTGACCATCTGATATTTCTGTGTTCTTTTTTTAATAAATTAGCAAAGATTTCTTCATTTCTGTCAAGATGGGGTGCTGTACGGAAAAGTATTAGGGCCATGCAGGAGAAAAAATATTTGAGACGGGATGATTTTTTTTATTGTGCACTTCGAGAAAAAAGTCGAAATGTTGAGATTAATGTTGAAATACATTTCGACTTTTTTCTTGAAATTTTGCTTCAAGGTTATTCTCGACATTTCGACTTTTCTCTCGACATTTCGAATTTTTTCTCGAAATTGACATTTTTCTCGAAGTGCATAATAAAAAAAAATCTTCCCCTCTCAAATATTTTTTCTCCTGCATGGCCCTAACACTCTTCTGTACAGCACCCCATCTTGACAGAAATGTAGAAATCTTTGCTAATTTATTAAAAAAGAACACAGAAATATCACATGGTCAGAAGGATTCAGTCCAGGCCTGATCCAATCAAAGATTGTTTTCCTTTTTCACACTCCTACCGGTATCAGAATCGGTCGTGGAAAGCTAAAGGGATTTTGATCGGACAAAGAGACGACATGATGACATGAGCAAAGACCGAATTCAGAGCTGGACTGTAGAGAGTAAAGTGGTTATTTTAGCTCAGAGTTTTGTGTCAGAGTGGTCATCCCTACACAGTTACGATCTGTGGATTCTTAGCTTTTTAAATAGATAAGACAATAAAATAACCATAGCGTCGCACCTTCTCCACACAAATCTACTGTAATCTGATGGGCAGGAAATAAGAAACGCCATAAAAGAATTGGGATTTTATTAGACACTACAAATTACAGATAGAGAGGTTTGAGGACTGAACAGCACAAATAAATGTTATGCATCCATTCCATGATGAATAAGACCGAATACCCAGTAGGTTTTACTTTTACACTCTGAAACTCTGAAACAGTCTGTTGGTGTTGCCATGAATACGATGGTTATGAGTCAGCTGGGATGTCCAAAATGAGTCCTGTCCATACATATATACACATGTATGTGTATATATATGTCCATAGATAGATAGATAGATAGATAAGAGACCGGGGAACAGTCGGCGTTTTCAAGGCACTGGAATAGACTCAGAATTATGGTTTTCATTTCCAGGTGAGGTAGCGAGATCACTCCACGGTGAGGTACGTTTGGGACACGTTGATAGATTATTGGCTTGTTTTTTCCCCTTATATTATATCTATATCTATATAGATTATATATATAGATAGATATTGTGGGTCATTCCAGTCTACGCCGCAAACTCACACTCATTCTTTAAAGCAGGGTCTTCAACTTAAAAAGAAATAAAGGCAATTTTAACCAAAATAATTTGTGAGAGTAAAAAAAAAAAAATTATATATATATATATATATATATATATATATATATATATATATATATATATATATATATATATATATATATATATGATTGAGAAAACTCCATTAACAGGCGATAATAATCTACTTTTGACAATAACTATTTAGTCTACAACTCCACATAAATGATTCCCCTGACGTGAGTCATGTGACTAATGTCAACTTTAGAGCGGAAAAACCAGCTAGCTAGCTGTTTAAGAAAAGAAAATTCATTGTGAAATTGACTTGGCTATTTCATATTTAACGCTAGTTAGACCTGAAGGATAAATTAGTGACAACAACGAACCTAAAGCTGGAGATTGTAACGTTACAGCTTGGCCTAACGTTACTCCTTCCACGTCTGACGAGGCCAAAGTTTCATCAACCATAAACACGTGTAGCTAATAACCCAGTCAGGAATTGGTTAATAAGGTGATATAAGAATAAAACACCTTCAAAAGTTATTATAAGCCAGGCTTAAAACTTGACATATTAAAAAAAAAGGGAAAAAATAAGAATTCCAAGCGGGGCCTGCTCTGTTTTTTTTCTCATCCAAGGGTAAAAAAGGTTGAAGACTCCTGGTCTAAAGCTTTAAATCTTAGAGGCAATAGCTCGAGGTTAGAAAATAATAATTTGACATCACACGCACTCTCGGATCGGATCGATAACGTTCCATCAAGTCTGAGGCTGGAATGTAAGAGCTTTGTATAACGGGCCGGTTTCAGGGTTTTCTGAGGGTCGAAGGAGGTTGAGTGTTTTCCTGTTTTAAAGCCTTGAAAAGAACAAAATCCCAGTAAAAAAAGAAAGAAAGAAATATAGAAAAGTAACTCCAGAAGTCCAGAAGTGACGTTATTGAGGATTGGTCATTCAAATTTAAACAAAAACACTCCTGAAATGGGAATGTTACATTTTTACATGAACGAGTGCAAAAAAATTATTAATTTGAATCAAAAAATAAATAAAAGCAGGAATCTGGAAACTGGACCTTTGTGGTCAAACTGGGCTTAACAAAATAAAAGGATTAAGATGACTTTATGGAATTTATTTACTCTAATGATCACGTTATATGCACACATAAAATGTGCACAATAAGGGGGGAAATTATCCCATTTTTAGATGAAAAGAACATTAACATTTCCTATAAATAAGATGTTTAAACTAATTCTTGCGAGTGTGTTAAATAATACACGGCAGGCAAAATTTTGCCACTTCCGGACTTACGTACAAATGGCCAATATTAGCCTTGAGAAAAACGCAAATAGATCCGGTTCTGGCATTGGAGTGATTGGTGGACGTGGTTGCAACTGTTCAGATCTACTCTACAGATGACCAACACGCGGGACTCCAGCTTTTCTTCTATCCTCCGGTGCCATCACTTCTGTTCAGTATTAGGACCAGGCAGGAGGAAAATAAAAATAATATTTTAGAGGAAGATTTTTTTTTTCATTATGCACTTCGAGAAAAAAGTCGAAATGTCGGGAAAAAAGTAAAAATGTCAAGATTAATGTTAAAGTACAATTTCGAGAAAAAAGTCGTAATGTTGAGAAAAAAGTAGAAATTTTGTGCATAAAGTTGAAAGTTGGGGAGAAAAATAAACATAATATTTTAGAGGAGGAAGATTTTTTTTCATTATGCATTTTGAGAAAAAAGTCGAAAGGTCGAGAAAAAAGTCGAAATGTCGAGAAAAAAATCAAAATGTCGAGATTAATGTTAAAGTAAAATTTCGAGTAAAAGTCGTAATGTTGAGAAAAAAGTAGAAATTTTGTGAATAAAGTGGAATTTTTTAGAAAAAAGGCGAAATTTCGACTTTATTCTTGAAATTGTATTTCAACATTAATCTCGACATTTCGACTTTTTCCTCAAAATTGTATTTCAACATTCTCAACATTTTTACTTTCTCTTGAAATTGTATATCAACATTAATCTCGACACAAATATTTTTTCTCCTGCATGGCCCTAATACTTCCGTACAGCACTCCATCTTGACAGAAATGTAGAAATCTTTGCTAATTTATTAAAAAAGAACACAGAAATATCACATGGTCAGAAGGATTCAGTCCCTGTCACTCCAGGCCTTATCCAATCAAAGATTGTGTTTCCTCAAGATGCTTTCACACTCCTACTGGTATCAGAAGTGGTGGAAAGCTAAAAGGATTTTGTTCGGACAAAGAGACGTGATGACACGATGACGGGAACAAAACTACATCTGGATCGACTAAAAACCAGTCCGTCAGTGAGAAACGAGGTTCCCTCCCGTCATAGTAACGCCATCCCTTCAAACGGGACAGACACGAGGACCAAAAACAGAACAAAAAGCCACAAAATGTGAGCGCTAACTCGTCCCACCGGAGCTGAACTTGGTGTGAACGTCCGTGCGATACGGCGCCCCCGTGTGGTCGGTAAATAAAAAAATAAAACCAAACAAAAATGGCAACTTGAGGAATCGTTGTTTGACTCATTAATACATTCTGGACAAGCAGCTGCTTCTTTTGGGTTGCGTGAACATGAGACCGACCGTGGCAACAACAACAGTAACCATGACAACGATGATGATGATGATGATGATGATAATGATGATGATGTGATGATCACAATAATGCCCACAAAGTTTTTTGGGGTGCTGATGAATCTGTGTAAAACTAGTAGAAGGATATCAAAATACCACTATATGTGCATCTGTTTAGTCATCGATTTATTCTTTTGTAATTATCTGGACCTGTTTGTGCCTTTTAAAATACACAGTTCAGTGATGTATAGGAAAAATACTGTACAAAAGGAACAACTTATATAGAATAGGTTTATATAAACATATCTCTTATAACCAATATATCATCTCTGTTGTGAATCGTTTGGTCTGCAGTAAACAAATCGATCGGGTCAACCACAGTATTGGACAAACACCATCCAACTCTCTTTGTCAACACCTTTGTACATTCAGACGCCGTCTTGGAAAAGGCGGCGAGCACGAGGAGCGAAGCCACTACAGACATCTGTATCGTACGGTTAGGGTTAGGGCCGGGCAGCAGGAAAATAAAATAATATTTTAGAGGAGGAAGATTTTTTTTTTCACTATGCACTTCGAGAAAAAAGTCGAAAGGTCGAGAAAAAAGTCAAAATAACGAGAAAAAAATCGAAATGTCGAGATTAATGTTGAAGTACAATTTCTAGAAAAAAGTCGTAATGTTGAGAAAAAAGTCGAAACTATGTGAACAAAGTTGAAATGTTTAGAAAAAAGGTGAAATTTCGACTTTATTCACGAAATTTCGACTTTATTCTTCAAATTGTATTTCAACATTAATCTCGACATTTCGACTTCTTTCTCGACATTTCAACCTTTTTCGAAATGTTTAGAAAAAAGTCAAAATGTCAGGAGAAAAATCGAAAAATTTGGTGAATAAAGTTGAAATGTTGAGAAAAAAGGCGAAATTTCGACTTTATTCACTGAAATTTCAACTTTATTCTTGAAATTGTATTTCAACATTATTCTCGACATTTTGACTTTTTTCTCAAAGTGCACAATAAAAAAAAATCTTCCCCTCTCAAAAATATTTTTTCTCCTGCGTGGCCCTAATACTCTTCCGTAGTATCGAGTCCTAAAAATAACGATGGAAAAAAAAACAACAACAAAAAAAAACTCTTATTAGTCATGCTAAGTTTAACAGAAGCTCGAAGGATTATTAACAACTTTGCAAAAAAAAAGAAAAATCAAAAACAAACAAAAAAAACAGAAAAGATTTTCATTCTGTGAAAGAAATCATGCTTAAATCTGAAAATAAGGAGCTAAACAACAACAATTTCCAGAGTAGTATTAATACTAACATTTATATTAACAGAATATATATATTTATCTATATATATATATATATACTTTTTTTTTTTAAAGAAAAAGCAAACAATCTGAGAAATAAAAAGGGAGATAAATATGAGGCGGAGGAACCTTTAAGCAGGTGACGACGTTGCACCAGGAACAGATTGTGAGACGCGCATTAAGTGCAACAGAAGGTTATCTAAGGGGGCGGAGCCAAGGGGGCGTGGTCAGACCAGGACAAGAATTATTGCTCAGTGTCTGAGGAAAAAAAAAAACAACAAAAACAACCAAAAACAAAACACAAGAATGGATAGAAAAACAAAAAAATGAGGGCAAAGAAAAACCAAAAGTAAGTGCTATCAGAAAGTAAATACATTCGAGAGGCTGGAGGGGGGAGTGGCCTTAAAGTGCCCGAAAACATGAAGATGGAGGAGGAGGCGGGGCTTCAAAAACACTAAACTCCACAGAAGCAGGTTCGTGGGCCGGGGGGGGGCAGGAAACAGTTCTCAGTCCTGATCTCACGTATAAAAATCGGTATGAAAGTGAAGAAACAGCATGGCATCGATTCTCAAAGAGGGGGCGGGGCTTGTGGTGGAGGGGCGCGGCTTGTGGTGGAGGGGCGGGGCTTCTCAGCTGGTGGGTTGGCTCATTGCTCCTCACAGTACGTTAAAGTGGGAAGTCTGCACGTGTAAATATATATATATTTACGTGTATATTTAGTCAAAACGGGGAAATAAAAGAAGGAACAGACGAACTGAAAGTCGTGATAGAAGTCAGGTGTGGAACCAGAATCATTCAGGGGCGTGTTGGGGAGGGCGAGGGGGCGGTGCCACCAAAAGAGTTGTCCTTCCATCTCCAGGGGCGTTGGGTGGCCGGCGGGGGAGCGGGGGCACCTAGGGGGGCTCACAGGGGCCCGTGCCGGGCCTCGTATTTGGACAGAACGTTCTTGCAGCGGCCCAGCTCCTTCCTCAAGTCCGCCACCTCCATGCGGAGCGCGTGGTTCTCCTTCTCCAGGAAGCCGGCCCGGATGGCGATCTGGTTCTCCTTCAGCCGCCGCGCGTCCCGGGAACGCTTGGCCGCCACGTTGTTCTTTCTGCGACGGGCCCAGTACCGGTCGTCCTGCGGGACGGGAGAGACAGAGGGGGACAGAGTTAGAGCTCTGGACGGCAAAACACAGAACACTCTGGGTTAAGAATGGGCGATATTTTACCGTTCACGATATGCCGTCAAAAAAATTCCCCACGGTAAGAATTTGTCATCTCGCGGTAAAAACGATAAATTCCCGTTGATGACGTTTTTGTGTAAAGCTGATTTATGGTTCTGCGTTAAATCGACGCAAAGTCTACGCCGTAGGTTACGCGGCGGCGCGTAGCCTACGCCGTAGACTTTGCATCGATTTAACGCAGAACCATAAATCAGCCTTAACAAATGGCGGAAGGCGGATCTGAGAGCGAGGAGCTCGTTGTTAAACGAGGCTCCAGCTCCGTTATCTGGAACTGGTTTGGATTTAAAAAGAGAGACGAGGAGCAAACATCATCTATTATGTGCAGAGTCTGCAAAAAAACAGTGAGTGCAAAGGATGGCTTTTATTTATTTGTCCTGTTTTTTATAAGGTTGTATTTTTTTCTACTTTGTGATTTTATAAGCTAGGAAAACTTGAAGGACAATGGTACTTTTGCTGTTTGCACTGTTATCCCACTGTTTAAGCCATACAGTTTGAATAAATGTTGAATCTGTTCTTACATTTCAAACTTGTTTCATTTGAGTCATTACAGTTTTGCAGTACAGGTGAACTAATTTAATTGGTTTTTATTAATTCCATTTAATTGGTGTAGTTTAGTAGCATTTAGTATCTTTTAGAGCAGTGTTTTGGCTCCAAAGACTGAATGTGGTGATAGATTTATAGTTAAAAAGGTGGAGTTGAATTGGTATTTTTTTTATCGTCATTTTTATCGTTATCAGGATAAATGCCAGAAATTATCGTGATACATTTTTTAGTCCATACCGCCCATCCCTAATGGATGGACAGAAGGACGGATAGATGGATGGATAAAAGGACAGATGGATGGACAAAATGACAGATAGAAGGAAAGATAGAAGGACGGAAGGCCTGCTGGGAGTCCCGGTCCCGGGGGGAATCCTAGACTCCTGGACCGGGAGTCGGTCTCAGCCACGGAAACAAGTGTAACTAGATCTTGTAATGATTTTGGATCTAGAAAATGACCTGGGGGGTTAATTGATTAATTAATTCCAATTAAAGGTGGTCTGGTCCAGTGGGAGGAGCCGTGCCTGTAAATGGAGAGGACTCTACACACCTAGGACTCTAGAAGAGCTGTGGTGCCGGTAGAACCAACGGGGTTTCATTAGTATTCTGTAAATATAACTTGTCCGACTGCTGCACTTATGCATTGTTTTTTTGCTCACTGGACGATATTAAAAGGGCAAAAAAAATCACTTAATCGTCATCAAATGGACTTTATTTTGCAGCCTTTTTTTGAAATATTATAAGGTTAAACTACCGTATTTTCCGCACTATAAGGAGCACATTCAATGAATTAGGTATTTTAAAACTTTTTCCATATATAAGGCGCACTAAATATCTGGTAAAATACCGACTATAGTGGCTGGGGTTGAGTTACGCATCTACCTGATGGAGCTGCTACAGGAAATGCTACAAAATCCTACAGCAAATGCAAAAAAAAAACAAGAAGAAAAGTACCGTATGTCAAACTTTATTAACAAAATAAAAACCAGCTTTGCTCCGTCTCGTCAAAGTCTCCATTATGTGAGTCAGCGTCGCTGCTGTTGTCTTGAACGTCTGTGACGATTCCTGACGTTTTTAGTGCTGTAACTACATTACCCACAATCCCCCTGACTGCAGTAACAGAAATTACCATAATGATCATATATAAGTCGCACTGCCGGTTTTTGAGAAAATTAAAGGCTTTTAGGTGCACCTTATAGTGCGGAAAGTACGGTACACTAGTCAGCTTTCCGGCCCTCTGGGTCAGAGTGTGACAGACAGACAGACGGACAGCCAGCACCGTCTCACCTTCAGGTCCTCGGGGATGAACACCTTGCGGGCCTTCTTGATCATGGGCTGGGGCTTCAGCTCCTCGGCGGAGAACTTGCGTTTCCGGGGGTCGAACATTTCCTGCCCGGGGACGCTGGACAGAGCCAGGTCGGCCGGGTCGGGGTCGTAGGTCACCGGCACCTGGATGGTCTCGGGGTCGATGGGGCTGGGGGAGTCCCTGACGACGGGCAGCGCTGGGGACGGAAGAGAGACGGCTCGTTAATACTGGATTTTTATTAGTCTCAAACAAGCACAAGCAAACAGGACTGTCTCAGAAAATTTGAATATTGTGATAAAGTTCTTTATTTTCTGTAATGCAATTACAAAAACAAAAATGTCATACATTCTGGATTCATTACAAATCAACTGAAATATTGCAAGCCTTTTATTATTTTAATATTGCTGATCATGGCTTACAGCTTAAGAAAACTCAAATATCCTATCTAAAAAAATTTGAATATTCTGGGAATCTTAACCTTAAACTGTCACAATATTCTAATTTTCTGAGACAGTCCTGTAATCATTTTTAAAAAATTAGCACATTTTGCACTCCAAACAGTGTGGAACGTTTCTCATAGCATGAGTTTGAGTTAAAAAACTACCGAGTGGAAACCTGGATAAAAGCACAGGTGTGTGCAAATTGTGCAAGAAATAATTTGCTTTCGATCACCGGAGCTCTTCCAGTCTCCGCTCGAGCAGGCAGTCCTAAAAAAGCTTGAATATAGCTAACTTGAATTTAAGTTTGTGCCTTGTGGGCAATGCAATCATATTCCTATTATTCACATTGCACTTTATGTCAACACTCAGTTATCAAAATAAACACAATTTTGTTGTTTAAGCTCATTTATGTGTCAATTCAATGATTCAGTCAAATAACAAAATCCATTTAAATTGAATCGTGTCAAATATTGATATGCAATTAATTAATTACAAAGCCTCTAATTAATTAGATTAATTTTTTTAATTGAGTCCCACCACTAATATATATATACACATACATACATACATACATACATACATACATACATACATTTGATGAGCTGTTACCACTTATATTATCGATAATAAATGCTGCACCTTCGGGCTGAACCTGTCTTTTTTTGTACATACATATACAGGACTGTCTCAGAAAATTAGAATATTGTGATTTTCTGTAATGCAATTAAAAAAACAAAAATGTCATACATTCTGGATTCATTACAAATCAACTGAAATATTGCAAGCCTTTCATTATTTTAATACTGCTGATCATGGTTTACAGTTTAAGAAAACTCAAATATCCTATCTCAAAAATTTGAATATTCTGGGAATCTTAATCTTAAACTGTAAACCATGATCAGCAATATTAAAATAATAAAAGGCTTGCAATATTTCAGTTGATTTGTAATGAATCCAGAATGTATGACATTTTTGTTTTTTTTAATTGCATTACAGAAAATAAAGAACTTTATCACAATATTCTAATTTTCTGAGACAGTCCTGTACATACATACGTATAATACATAACCCGGACTACATGAACCGGCCACCAGAGGGCGCCACAAGCCCACAGAACCACCGCAGTCACATGACCAGCTCTCTCCTCAACCTGCTGTATCTGCTCAGCTGATCTGAGACCAGTCATGTCTGTCCTGAAACCTCTCCAGGAGATGCAGCCGTCACGTCTCTCCCACTGTTGTGAAACAACGACCTGAGACCCTGCAGGAGCTCCAGTCCACCAGCCGGCCTACGTGGGACAATTACCTCCCTGATTCCTGACATTAGCACCGATCTGCTGTTTCTTTCCCCCCTAATGCCCAACGCGGCGGCTCTTCCTGCCCCTACGAGGGAAACGCTGCTCTCTCATTAGCCGCTGATCCACCGGCAGCTCGTACATCATGACCCACATTTACTGGACCAGGCCGCCGTGACACCGGTCGATGCTCGGCCCGGTTCCTGCCCCCCCTCTCCATCATAACAGTCTGACGTCACGGCAACCGGATGTTTGACTGGTTTCTCACATAAATCTGAGTCTCAAAAACAGCAGGTCGTCATTTTGTGCAACAGAGCAGAAAGATTCAAATTAGTCGCATTTAAGACGACCTGAATCAACTCTTTATCGGTTAAACTCGATCTGGAGGGTTTAGTTATAAATTATCAGCTGCATCTCATCATCTTCTTTAAGTTCGGCCTCCAGAAACGAATAAAACACAATCCAGGGGTTTCATTTATGGCAAGCCCAAAGAGTCAGAATTTAGCACTTTTTGAAAAACGTCTTTTCAAAAAAATAAAACCACAGAAAAAGGGTTGGTATGTTAAGTTCGTCAACGAAAATTATGACTAAATATCGTCGTCAACGAACATTTATCACCTGAGGAAAACGAGACAAGACGCAACGAAAATGCTGGTCATGTGATAACGATAATTAAATATATAATGCAATATCATAGAGGAATAAAAATGAGACAAAATGTTCTATCAAAGATCCTTAATATCCATATTTTAAGTAGTTTCCTCTGGTTTAGTCTTTAAACCAGTTTAGTCTTTAGATTTTTGGATACACTTTCCTACATAGATGTGGAAAAGAAAACCCAATGTGTCGTCGGAAAAAGAAAAAGAGGGAAAAATAAATATGTTGTAAACTCAAATTAGAGTCTTCTGTATCTGGAATGAATGTATTCTTGAGTCTATAACGTAACAATAATATAATAATAAGATAACCTTGTTTGATTGTAAAATGGGTTGGCTAAATACAATCTTTGACTAAAATGAGACTAAAATGCTCAGACTTTTAGTCGACTGAAACTTGACACGACTAAAAGGAGAATGAACGTGATAAAACTAATAAAAACTAAAATGATAGCTTGACCCAAAGACTAGACTAAAACTAAAATTGAAACAGAAACAGAAACAACACTAGTGTAGGAGAGGAGTTTAAACCGCTCATGCAAAGACAATAGAAACAAAATTATTATTATTTTATGTGCAATTCAACGCCTGAATCACGATGTGTTTCTGCCACAAAAAGTGTAAAAGTCCTGGAATCGAGAAACGAAGTGCAAACACAAAGCGCTTTTTTGTTTTTTAACACACAACGTTTATGTTGGTTTTTTTTTTTTAGATGTTTTAAATTGCAAATCTCACATAAAGCAACTTTGAGGCCTCATCATTAAGATTCTTTACGACTTTATTCAGACTTTTTATTTCTTTTTGACGAGCTGCAATCACTTTTATTAACCATAATAAATGCTGCACCTTCGGGCTGAACCCGTGGTTTTGTTCTGTTGCATTTACAGATATTTATAAACTAAACTAAACCGCTCTGGACTGTTTTTGCTTACTTTTTTTTACTGATTTGATGCATAAATCATGGAGTTTCCATATACAGGACTGTCTCAGAAAATTAGAATATTGTGATAAAGTTCTTTATTTTCTGTAATGCAATTAAAAAAACAAAAAAAGTCATACATTCTGGATTCATTACAAATCAACGGAAATATTGCAAGCCTTTTATTATTTTAATATTGCTGATTATGGCTTACAGTTTAAGATTAAGATTCTCCAGAATATTCAAATTTTTTGAGATAGGATATTTGAGTTTTCTTAAACTGTAAACCATGATCAGCAATATTAAAATAATAAAAGGCTTGCAATATTTCAGTTGATTTGTGATGAATCCAGAATGTATGACATTTTTGCATTACAGAAAATAAAGGACTTTATCACAATATTCTAATTTTCTGAGACAGTCCTGTATTTATAAACTAAACTAAACCGCTCTGGACTGTTTTTGCTTACTGTTTTTTACTGATTTGATGCATAAATCATGGAGTTTCCATATAAATGTGCTGAAGTGCTTTTGCTTTTTTTTTTAAAAATCAAATAAAATTCTGAAAATAGTCAAATGTATTGTCATTTTTGGCGCTTATAGGAAAACAAAGAAGGAGGGGATTCAAATAATGACGTGTCGCCCTGCAGGAAACTCTCACCGACTAAAAGCAGCAACAACCTGGAAATAGCCGGCTCGGCCGACGCACCTGCAGCCGTCGCCCTGATCTAATTAGTGAAGTGAAACTCTTAACTCTAAAATTAACCCCCCAGATGTGAGCTATAACGAGCTGCGAGGGAACAGGACTCCTGACGAATTAACCTGCACACTCTGCTTTATCTTTATCTGGTGTCAGCAGTCGTATCAGCGGGCGTGCCGGGATAACGCGCCCAGGGGTTGAAGGTCGCTTTATTTTCTGCAGATCTCTTCCTTTTCCTGATTGTTTATCAATAAAAACACAGAAACCAACAAATGGATCCGATCAGAGCTCAAACTGCCGCCCCCGACCGACAGCACTTTAACATAAAGGTGCACTTAAGCCGGCGTACTAATCCGCCGCCCAAAATAGTCCCGACCGGCAGCAGCTTTTACCTTCTGTTAGAAAACCGTTTGAGAGATGGGAGTTTAATTCTGGTCAGTTGTGTGAAATAAGACTTGAAAACAGCCATTGTGGCATAGAATTGTCAAATTGGTTTAATTCACTGTACGAATTGTTACAGATTACTTTTGTAATACTGTATTTGACCCGGTCTTTGTACGTTTTGACCGTATAGAAACGTAATTCTTGCCATTGTTAGAATGAGATGTACCTGCTGTACAGGACTGTGTCAGAAAATTAGAATATTGTGATAAAGTTCTTTATTTTCTGTAATGCAATTTAAAAAAAGTCATACATTCTGGATTCATTACAAATCAACTGAAATATTGCAAGCCTTTTATTATGTTAATATTGCTGATCATGGTTTACAGCTTAAGAAAACTCAAATATCCTATCTCAAAAAAATTAAATATTCTGGGAATCTTAATCTTAAACTGTAAGCCATAATTAGCAATATTAAAATAATAAAAGGCTTGCAATATTTCAGTTGATTTGTAATGAATCCAGAATGTATGACATTTTTGTTTTTTTAATTGCATTAGAGAAAATAAAACAACTTTATCACAATATTCTAATTTTCTGAGACAGTCCTGTACTCTACTACCCTTACTTTTTAACAACTTGTGCTTTTCATTATTTTACCTCTTTTCTTATTTGTTATTTACTGTTTAATTGTGTCTTGCCGCTTTTAATTTTGATGTAAAGCACTTTGAATCACCTTGTGTTGAATTGTGCTATACAAATAAACTTGCCTTTCCTTGAGTTTCAGAGATCTGAGTTTCAGAGATCTGAGTTTCAGAGATCTGAGTTTCAGAGATCTAAGTTTCAGAGATCTGAGTTTCAGAGATCCGTGTCCCGGGGGAACTGCTGAACCCGCCTGGATGTCTGGACCCGCGTCACATGGTGCGTTCTGGGTTTTCTCTCCCGAGATCAGCTGACGCTGAGAGAATCTTCTCATCCAGATTCTCATCAAGAATCATCACATTTTAGTGAAGGAAGAGCTGGAATCCTGCAGAAAACCCGTAGAAAGAACCGGACCTTTCCTTGAATAACACGCAGGAATGCTGCAAACACGCCGCTGCGCCCCCACCTACATCCGGCTGCCCCCCCCCTGATCGTGGGTGTTATCAGCTGCTTGTGCAGGCCCGGGGGGGCTGGAGTCGTGGGTAGGCCTGTATTTTTTTTTTTCATCATTACATTACAACTTTTGGTTATTTTTTTGTTTATCCCCAAAAAAGGAATATTTTGTTGGAACCAGAATAACTGGTGCCATGTTTTTGCCTTTAAATATGTTTAAAGGTATGAAAATATTAAAGTGTTAGGTTATAATTGCATAAATTGTCTATATTTCATTACTTTATATACTGTCTTGGGGTTACATTCGCAAAAAATGCTAAAAACCAAATGCTCAAAAATTAAAAACCAAAATAGACCGAAAATGGAACAAATAAAAACGGAATGTGGGAAAAATTAAAACCGATTTCATCGTCTCTGTTTCCTCCCTGGATCTGTTTGATAATTTTGACGCACGATGTTTCTGTTTCAGTTCTATCAGCATTCTGGGAGCTGATTGGTCCTTACAGCATCATTAGCTGCAATACTTGCTGTTTAATCTCAATATAATACTAGTAGTAATATTTTGCATAACTACAGTCATATAATTCAGGCAACAGCTCAAAAAACTATTTTAATAACACTAACCCAAATCAATATCGGAATCAAATCGAATCGGATCGAATCAAATCCTGATAATCGATTCTGAATCTTAAGAATCTTTGAATTTGAATGGATCCCCAGCTATTGTCGTGGGGGGGGTTGGAGTCTGGAGGGGGGGTTGATCGGCTGGTTAGACCAGGCCAGGCCCGCTGAGCTGGAACAATAGCGAGTGCATGTGACACCGGCACGGCCGAGTCCATGTGACCTCTGCAGGGAACAGGCTGTGCTCTGGCTCAGGCCGGGCGTTCCCGGGGGGAGTGAGGGGGGAGGAGGGGAGTGAGAGTGAGAGTGAGGCGGGGAGGGGGGGTGAGAGGGCGGGGGAGAGACGTGACCAGCTCCCGCTCTGAGCTGCACACGGCCGCCGCATGTGTCCGTCACATGGCCCTGCTGCACGCCGCAGGAAACCCCAGCCGCTTCACGTGAGCTTCACCTACACACACACACACACACACACACACACACACACACACACACACACACCTACTCATACACACTCACACACCTACACACACACGTGCAGCGAGCGAGGCTGCAGCTGCTCCGGAGCATCTGTTTACCTCTGGCCGCCGCGGCGCTCACATGTGAGCGGCGACTTCACGCTGCTGGGCTTGTTTTGAACGAACTAGCGTTTCTTCGTCAAATCGAAGCCGTCGTACAAATATCTGACATCTCCTCGGAGCTGGGAGGCAGCGAAGACGGAGGCCCGACCGCAGCCGGTTTACCAGAAACTAGTATCGCCAAAATAAAAAAAAATCCCTCTATATACAGGACTGTCTTTTCTGTAATGCAATTAAAAAAACTAAAATGTCATACATTCTGGATTCATTACAAATCAACTGAAATATTACAAGTCTTTTATTATTTTAATATTGCTGATTATGGCTTACAGTTTAAGATTAAGATTCCCAGAATATTCAAATTTTTTGAGATAGGATATTTGAGTTTTCTTAAGCTGTAAGCCATGATCAGCAATATTAAAATAATAAAAGGCTTGCAATGTTTCAGTCGATTTGTAATGAATCCAGAATGTATGACATTTTTGCATTACAGAAAATAAAGGACTTTATCACAATATTCTAATTTTCTGAGACAGTACTGTATTTATTTATATATATATATTTTTTTTTTAATAAAAAATATATATGATATATTAAAATATATATGATATATATTATATATTAAAAATGCATATATATGCCTTAGTTTTTTACCAACATGGTATTAACCATTAATATATACACAAAATATCGCCAAAATAAACATTCACGGTTCTTCTGAAACCGAGCTTGGATTCTCCTGGATGACTCATCGCATAGGCCCCGCCCCCGCCCCGATACGATTGGCTCCCAGACCGACTTCAGAAGCAAGTGGTGACCCATCTAAATATAGACGTGTTCTGAACCTACTGATGTTTTTACTCTCATTATAACCGAGGAACCAAACGAGAGTGGGTGTTCCTCAGGGCTGCGTTTCAGGACCCATTTTATATTCATAATATCTACTGATGCACCGAAATTAAAATTTGTGGCCGAAACCGAAACCGAAAATAATAATAAACACCGAATACCGAACAATACCGAACATGGTTCTTCGCAGTTTTTCATTTATTTTGCCAATTTTTTCACCATTGCATAAATCAAATACATTTGATTTAGGCATGCTTTTAAAAGAAAAAAATCTTTTACAAAATTACAAGGTAGAAAATATTTATTGAACATAAAAAACTGAATTTTTTTTAAATTTCCCAGCATTATGTTGTTTTGGTTCCACCTCCTGGTGAATGTTAGCGAAAATTCTTATGTGGTTACCTTTTGGTTGGCCAACGATTTATGACAACGCCGTTATTAATTGTTCGGCTTTTTTCCCACGTATTCCACCGAACACCGAAAGTGTTTTTTTGCCATTTTCGGCCGAACAATTTCGAAAAAAAAATCGGTGCATCACTAATAATATCTTCATTTTGGACTTTCGTGTTATTTTTTGCCTGTAAATCAAATAAAAAACCACTTCTTGGACATGAAGTTGCAGCGAAGATGGAGGCCCGACCGCAGCCAGTTTACCAGGCGCTAATATCACCAAAATAAACATTTACGGTTTTTCTTGAGCTGAACGGCCTCTTGGATTCTCCTGTATGATCGTATAAACCCCGCCCCCGCCGCGATACGATTGGCTCCCTGACCGACTTCAGGAGCGAGCTGTTCAACCGGACGGGCGACCCACCCAAAAAGAGACGTGTTCTGAACCTACGGGAGTTTTCTCCTGACGGTGTTCCTCAGGGCTGCGTTTCAGGACCACTTTTATATCCATAATATCTTCATTTGGACTCTCGTGTTATTTTTTGCCTCTAAATCAAATAAAAAACACTTCTTGGTAGGGATGGGCGGTATGGACTAAAACATTTATCACGATAATTTCTGGCATTTATCCCGATAACGATAAAAATGACGATAAAAAAAATACCAATACAAAAACATCTTCAACGGGAATCTTTCTTTCTTTCTTTCTTTCTTTCTTTCTTTCTTTCTTTCTTTCTTTCTTTCTTTCTTTCTTTCTTTCTTTCTTTCTTTCTTTCTTTCTTTCTGGCTCATTTGTTATTACATGTTCTTTTAATTTAACCCTTGTACTGTCTTCGGGTTAAAATGACCTAATTCTCCTTCCTTCCTTCCTTCCTTCCTTCCTTCCTTCCTTCCTTCCTTCCTTCCTTCCTTCCTTCCTTCCTTCCTTCCTTCCTTCCTTCCTTCCTTCCTTCCTTCCTTCCTTCCTTCCTTCTTTTCATTTCCCTCCCTTCCTTCCTTCCTTCCTTCCTTCCTTCCTTCCTTCCTTCCTTCCTTCCTTCCTTCTTTTCATTTCCCTCCCTCCCTTCCTCCCTTCCTTCCTTCCTTCCTTCCTTCCTTCCTTCCTTCCTTCCTTCCTTCCTTCCTTCCTTCCTTCCTTCCTTCCTTCCTTCACGTACGTTGTGCGTGGATTTAACGCAGAACCATAAATCAGCTTTACACAAAAACGTCATCAACGGGAATTTATCGTTTTTACCGCGAGATACAAATTCTTACAGAGGGGAATTTTTTTGACGGTTTATCGGGAACGGTAAAATATCACCCATTCCTACTTCTTGGACATGAAGTTGTGATTCGTTTTCAGCAGACGATGAATCTGATTCTGCAGCAAGAAACTTTGACATCAACAAAAATTGAGAGTTTCTTTTTTCAGTCGACTCAGAAGTGTCCTTTAAAACCTAGGCAAGTTTATCCGACTTTAATCACATCTGGATTAATCGGAGCAGCCTTTTTTAATCCACCTTCACGTCTTTAAGTAAAGACAAAAACACCTCTCTGTTCAGCGAGTCACGCGAGCTTCGGGTCGGGACTCCTGTACGATTAAATTCATCACATCACAGACGAGGTAACGGCGTTTACACAACCTGGCCGAGGTCTCTTCCTTCCTCGCCGTGCGAGTCCGGGTCAGGAATCAGAGACAGGAAGTGAGAGGGGGCGGTGTCTCTGACGGGGGGGGGTCTGCAAACATCCCGCCGTCGCTGGACTCTAACGCCATAATGAGGCTCTGTGTGTCCGCGGCCGCTTCAGGCGGGAGGTTCTCCCCGATGTCACAATAAAACTACACAACCGAGCGTGCAGGATCCGTCTCTGATCGATATGTGACCCTCAAAACCCTGGTTTGTGTTTACGAACCAGAACTCGGCCTTAAAACCAGTTTTGGTGACTCGTGAAGCATCAATGGAGTTCCAGCAAAGCCTTCAAAACAACCTTTTAAAGACTCTTTGTGACTCTCATGACTGATTTCAACAGCAGTTTCTAATTTTACGGAATCAAAGCCGATTTCAAAAACAGAGAAAATTAAACTCCTCAGCAGCCCTTCAAAATAAGAGCTCAAACAACAGTTTACAACAGTTTACGAGCCAGAACTCGGCCTTAAAACTAGTTTTGGTGACTCGTGAAGCATCATTTGATCGGTTCGGTATCAGAACGCAACCCGGTTCCAGCAGTGGCTCTCGTGGACTTTAAAAACAACCGTTTAAAGGCTTTTTGTGACTCTCATGACTGATTTCAACAGCAGTTTCTATAATAATAATAATACATTTTATATGTATAGCGCTTTTCTAGGTACTCAAAGACGCTTTACATTAGTAAAAATCAGTTTTACTAATTTTAGGGAATCAAAGCCGATTTCAAAAACAAAGAAAAATAAACTCCTCAGCAGCCCTTCAAAATAAAAGCTCAAACAACAGCGTGAAAAGCTTTTTCAGGGCTGATCCTGTTTTCTCTCTGACCCTCGAAACCCTTGTTTGTGTTTACGAGCCAGAACTCGGCCTTAAAACTAGTTTTGGTGACTCGTGAAGCATAATTTGATCGGTTCGGTATCAGAACGCGACCCGGTTCCAGCAGTGGCTCTCATGGACTTTAAAAACAACTGTTTAAATTTTCTACTAGAAAATAATGTGCAATATCATTCACTGCAACGTGCATAAATAACATCTGTGAATATCCATCTGTTTTTCTTTTTTTGTATACTAGTATTTTTTATTTATTACTATTTTTATTCTCCTTCTTCTTCTTATTATTATTATTGTATATACTGTTTATAGTGTTTATTATTATTATTATTATTATTATTATTATTGTGTAATATTGATGCCTCTTGTCTGGAATCTGGAAATTTCCCCTCTGGGGGACTATTAAAGGATTTCTTATCTTATCTTAAAGGCTCTTTGTGACTCTCATGACTGATTTCAACAGCAGTTTCTATGATAATAATAATAATAATGATACATTTTATTTGTATAGCGCTTTTCTAGGTACTCAAAGACACTTTACATTAGTAAAAATCAGTTTTTCTAATTTTAGGGAATCAAAGCCGATTTCAAAAACAGAGAAAAATAAACTCCTCAGCAGCCTTTCAAAATAAAAGCTCAAACAACAGCGTGAAAAGCTTTTTCAGGGCTAATCCTGTTTTCTCTGACCCTCAAAACCCTTGTTTGTGTTTACGAGCCAGAACTAGGCCTTAAAACTAACATCACCAACGTGATATTGGCTCGTTTCTGTGACTTATAAAGCATCATTTGATTGGTTCGGTATCAGAATGCAACCCAGTTCCAGCAGTGGCTCTCCTGGACTTTAAAAACAACCTTTTAAAAAGGACTGGCTTTATCGTCTGACTGTTGATTTACTGCTTGTTAAACTATGAGCTTTTGCCTGTTCTGCACAAAATTCAATAAAGAAAGTTTGGATAAAAACAACCTTTTAAAAGCTCTTTATGACTGATTTCAACAGCAGTTTCTAATTTTAAAGAATCAAAGCCGATTTCAAAAACAGAGAAAATTAAACTCCTCAGCAGCCTTTCAAAATAAAAGCTCAAACAACAAGCTTTTCTCAGATTTGATCCTGTTTTCTCTGGGGCTCCAAAGTTCAGCTCCAGGCTGTAAAACCCGCCATAGCCGGCTGGTTTACGGCTCTACCCGGGCCCCCGGCTGCACGTGCCGCCTACCTGCGGTGCCGGTGCTGCGGAGGCAGGTCTGGGGCGGCAGCGCCGCGTGGACCGAGGTGGTGGCCCGGCTGCTCAGGTCCACCACGGAGGGGGCGGGCGGCGCCGGCGTCAGCGCCAGCGGCTGCTGCTGCTGCTGCTGCTGCTGCTGCTGCAGGGGGGCCGGCACCGCCGCCACCGGGCCCGTCTGGGGGGCCGGCTCGCCCTGGACGGCCGAGTTGGCCGGGATGCCGTTTTCCGACAGGAACTCCTCCAGGTCCATGTATTCCAGCTGGAAGTTGTCGCCATCGTACGGCAGCGTCTTGTCCCACAGGGTCGGGCCCAGGAAGGCCGACTGCGGGTGGTTGGCCGTCCCGCTCTCATCCTCGAGCTTCTTCTCTTTCTCCTTGTCCTTCCCAAATCCTGGAAAAAACGGAGTGCACACACTGTCAGTTCATTGAATCCCCCGCCGAACACGAGCACGGGTCATCGCACGGGTATAAATAGAAATATGTCTGAGGTTTAATCTTACAGGGGTCACTTTAGGGCTGGGCGATATATCCAGATTTTAATAAATATCGATATATTTTCAAACGCGATATGGTACGAGACAATATCGTTTATATCAATATAGATTTTTTTATTTTTTTTAAATTTTTTTTTATTTATGATTTTGATATAGCTTATTTTGTGACAAATTGACTTGAATGTTTTATTTGAGATTTGCACAAATGAGTCGAAATGTCGAGATTAATGTTGAAATACAATTTCGAGAAAAAAGTCAAAATTTCTCCTTTTTTCTCAACATTTCAATTTTATTCACAAAATTTTGACTTTTTTCTCAACATTTCGACTTTTTTATCGAAATTGTAGTTCAACATTATTCTCGACTTTTCAACTTTCTTCTCGACATTTCGACTTTTTTCTTGAAGTGCATTTTTTTTATGATTTTGTTTTATGATTTTATTATGATTTAGATTTTTTTGCTTATTTTGTGACAAATTGACTTCAATGTTTTATTTGAGATTTGCACAAATGTTTTGTTATTTGCACAACTGTCAACCTCAGTGGAAAAGTCTGCCTGTTACTGTCTACATTGTATTAATTGCACAGTGTATTTTAATTTAATTGTTATGCAGGAAAGGGATATTTGTTTTATTTTATTCAAGAAGCATTTTTATTCTATATATGCAGGCAGTTTATTTTTATTTCATTAGTTTTATACATGTTGATATTGTGCAGACCTCTGTTAATAAAGGAACCTGTGTGACATTTGGCACGAGGCTTTGTATTAAAACTAGAAAAACTGAAAAAAATGAAGCTAACAGAGATGCTATGCTATAATGTTTTGGGGGAAACCCCAATTATGTCACGGAAAAAATATCGATATATATCGAGTATCGCCATTCAGCTAAAAAATATCGAGCCCAGCCCTAGGTCACTTCAATCAATATGACATCAGGGAATCTCGTTAAAATCATCCTTATTTAGTGATGCTTTCCTTTTAAAAAATACTCAAAGGGAAAGACATTTCAAATGAGGAGGAAACAAAATGGATTATTACTCATTTATATGCCAATTCAGTTCAAAAAGCACTTTAATAACCAGATTTGAGCAAAACTCTGTAATGAAATAGAATAAAAGCAATTAAATTTGCAAAAATATGTTGTTATTTGTGTGAACTGGTGATTTAAAACTGTGAGTCCATTCATTATATTATTATGACGCCGTTTACATTCAGGGATATAAACACAGAGCTGCTTTTAACCAGAAAACACGCCCTCTACCGGCGAGAAGCGGCATCGCTAATATAATAATAAATCCCACAGAAGACGAGAGGGTTTACAAGGTTAGAAACAGCACAAATCAGGACGATAACACATGCAAATCACAGCATTTATAAGCTAATTTATTATAATATATTAAAATAGGGTGAAATGCGCGTCAAAAAAATATTAATCCGAGACGCGCAGCTTCTGTTTTCTTTATCTTTGTCGCTCTTTGGTGAATACGATCATTCTGACGAAGATCGTCAAATGGGAAGAGGTGTCACTCACAGGTGGAAAAACCTCTTTTACTGCGCGTTATCTGTCGAATCCACGTGAAAAAGCCAAGATAACAGCAAGAACAGCAAGTTCTGGACGCGTTAAAAAAATACGTACCTTCGTCGTGATGGAAAGGCAGTTTGAGAGGGTTTTCCAGCAGGGATTTCAGCACGCCGTGGGTCGGCGGCAGGAACGTCGGGTTTAAGGGAAGAGGTCTGGCCATTTTCTCCATATGTCTTGAAGGGCAAAGCTGCAAAAAAGCCTTTATTTCCCCCCCGAGGCTGGCAGGCTGGCTGGCTGGCTGGCTGTCGTCGGGGCTGACTGGCAGAGAGCTGCGGGAGGAGGAGGAAGGGCTGCGGGAGGAGGAGGAAGAGGGAGGAGGAGGAGGAAGAGAGGAGGAGGGAGCAGCTTCTCCTCCATCCATGGAGGAGACGGCGGCGCTGACGTCAGAGCGGGAGGGGGAGATGCGTTCACGGGAACCCGGGAAAAAAACAACTCCTCGGGATCCTCGGGACGCCTTCACGGACTCGTTCGTTAGTTATTTACGCGTATAAAATACAACATGCTACGGAAGAGTATTAGGGCCAGGCAGGAGAAAAATAAAAATAATATTGGAGAGGAGGAAGATTGTATTTTTCATTATGCACTAGGCCCTAATACTCGAAAAAGTCGAAATGTCGAGATTAATGTTGAAATACAATCTCGAGAAAAAAGTCGAAATGTCGAGAAAGAAGTCAAAATGTTGAGAAAAAAGTCAAAATCTCGTGAATAAAGTTGAAATGTTGAGGAAAAAGGTGCCATTTTTTTCTCAAAATTGTATTTCAACATTATTCTCGACATTTCGACTTTTTTCTCGAAAGTATATTTCAACATTAATCTCGACATTTCAACTTTTTTCTCGACATTTCAACTTTTTTCTCTACGACGGAGTATTAGGGCCAAACTAAGACAAAAAAATTGGAAATTACGAGAATAAAGTCACAATAATATGAGAATAAAGTCGTAAAATTACGAGAATAAAGTCATAATATTACGAGAATAAAGTTGTAATATTTTGAGAATAAAGACGTAATATTACGAGAATAAAGTCGTATAAATTACGACTTTATTCTCGTAATGTTACGACTTCTCGTAATGTTACGACTTTATTCTCATAATATTACGACTTTATTCTCATATTACGACTTTATTCTATGACGACTTTATTCTCGCAACATTATGACTTTATTCTCGTAATTTTACGACTTTATTCTCATTATATTATGACTTTATTCTCGTAATTTCCAATTTATTTTTGTCTTAGTTTGGCCCTAATACTCCGTCGTAACATGCCACCAAACATATTGTGCAAGTTAAACTGGATAATTAAATATGTATGGAAGAGTATTAGGGCCAGGCAGGAGAAAAATAAAAATAATATTTTAAAGGAGGAAGATTTTTTTTCCATTACGCACCTCGAGAAAAAAGTCGAAAATGTCGTGAATAAAGTTGAAATGTTGAGAAAAAAGGCGAAATTTCGACTTTATTCACGAAATTTCGACTTTATTCTTGAAATTGTATTTCAAGATTAATGTCGACATTTCGACTTTTTTCTCAAAGTGCACAATAAAAAAAAATCTCCCCCTCTCAAATATTTTTTCTCCTGCATGGCCCCTAATACTCTTCCGTAAAATCTGCAACATGTAAGAATCATCTTCGGATGTAGTTTCATTGTTTAACTAAAAACAATATGAAGTGTATTTTTGCTTTCCTGTAAATTGCCCCTGTTGGTTTCATGTAAACTTCAGTTTAAAACATGTTTTTTCTGGGCTGATCATGTTTAATAAAAGGCGAACCTCTAGTTTTCTATTGGACCCAATGTGGACGTGCAGTTCCGTCAATTACCAGCAGGGGCCTGGTCCGAAAGTGGGTCGGTATGTTTTTCTGAAATATTTTTGCTCCCTTTTTTTTCTTCTTATCTTTGTAATCAATTGTTCATAATTAGTTTTAAATAGTTGTGAGGTGATTGGTGTTATTGAGCCCTTCCCTGGACCGCTGGAACTGATTGTTTTCCTCCAATATAGCTGGCTTCTCCCCAAACAGCATCATCTCAACAACAACAATGGTCGTCAGCTGCCATTTAGCTTGTTCTGCCCATTCACCCATTTTTGGATAAAGCTCCATTCTTCAGACATGTTAGTGACATCCCAGAGAAGTTTGTCCCGTTGTGTTTCATTTGTACAGAAGAGTATTAGGGCCAGGCAGGAGAAAAAAATAAGAAGAAAATTAAAGCTGCAAGCAGCGATGAACGGTCCTCCACCCTTGTGCACGTTCAGGCTGCAGTGGAAGCTTGTATGACTTGTATGTAGATACATTTAGAGGATGACACCACTCACGACTCTCTATATCAAACCATTCAAAAGTTATGGCAGAAAATAGGATCTATCAAATATCGACCAATCAGAAGAAGGGGCGGGGCTAATTCATGCCAATGAAGGTCAAGGACTCAATACCAAGTCCGATGACACCACCCACATGTCTTTATCACAACTCGTTCAAAAGTTATGGCCGAGAAAAGTATTCTAGGGGGCGCTGTTGAGCCGTTAGGCCACGCCCATTAATGCAAACCATGAAATATCAAATTTATCACCAGGCCTGGCTTGGGTGCAAAATTTGGTGACTTTTGGGGAACTATCAAATATGGACCAATCAAATGAAGGGGGGGCGCGCTTTTTGGCGTCTAGCGTCGCCACGGTAACACTTTTGAAAGACAAAAGCGTTTTGATGTATAACACACCTGGGTGCACGTTACGGTTCGGGCCGTATTAACTGCCGAAGGAATGGCATAATTTGCGCCAAAATTACACGATTAATTCAAAATGGCCGACTTCCTGTTGGGTTTCGGCCATGGCTCCAAGAGACTTTTCTTTAAGTCGCAACATGATACAGGTGTGTACCGATTTTCGTGCATGTACGACAAACCATATTGTGGGGCTTGAGGCACAAAGTTTTCAAGGGGGCGCTGTTGAGCCATTTTACCACGCCCATTAATGCAAACCATTAAATATCAAATTTTTCACCAGGCCTGGCTTGGTGCAAAATTTGGTGACTTTTTGGGCACATTTAGGGGGAAAAAAGGCCCTCATTTCGTCAGAAGGATAAAGAATAAAGAAAAAAATCCTACAGATACAATAGGGCCTTCGCACTGTAAGTGCTCTGGCCCTAAATAAGAAAAAAAGTTGAAATGTCGAGAAAAAAGTTGAAATTTCGAGAAAAAAGTTGACATTTCGAGAAAAAAGTCGAAATGTTGAGAAAAAAGTCAGAATTTCGTAAATAAAGTTAAAATGTTGAGAAAAAGGCGAAATTTCGACTTTATTCACAAAATTTAGACTTTTTTCTCGAAATTGTATTTCAACATTATTCTCGACATTTACACTTTTTTCTCGACATTTACACTTTTTTCTCGAAGTGCACAATAAAAAAAAATCTTCCCCTCTCAAATATTTTTTCTCCTGCATGGCCCTGATACTTTTCCGTACTTTTGAAATCGTGGCAATGAAGTTTAAAAAGAAATCAAACCATAAAAAAGGTATGAAACTTGTTTATTGATTATTCCGTCAGTCATGTACCACTTGAGATACCAAGAGTTCTTGTTCTGCACCGTTAATGTTGGACGTCCTTCCTGACGCAGCCTCCCCTGTCGTTCCAAGGCCGGGAATCGATCCAGCAACCTTCAGGTTGAAGCCAAAGCAACTCCTTGTACCAGACGAGGCCTCAGAGCACAGAGAGCCAGAGCTTCGGCCTGGCGTTGCTTCATGACGTGTTTCATACAATAGATGAGCTGCGTCACTCATGTTTACCTTCCCAGACTCCTATAAGCTGCGGCTGTAAGCCACAAGGTCCTGGGAGGTGAGGCTGCAGGTTCAGCGCCGGGGACTCTTGAGCAATGCAGGAACTCTTTCAGGTTCAGATTCAGACGACTTCATTAATCCCTTTGGGAGATTCCCCTGGGGAAACTGACATCTCCATCTCACACACTCAGCACTGTCATGTACAAATCAAACACCCCAGAAACCAAACACCCATATAAAGATACAAAGATAAAAAATTCAAAATAAAGATAAAAATAAAAAGTTAAAACAAAAATAAATAAAAAAAGTGCAGTGCCATAAAAAAAAATAATTATATGGATAGAAAAAGTGTCATGTACGGTAGAGTATTAGTACAATTTCGGGAAAAAGTCGAAATTTTGAGGAAAAAAGTCGAAATGTCGACATTAATGTTGAAATACAATTTCAAGAATAAAGTCGAAATTTCGTGAATAAAGTCGAAATTTCGCCTTTTTCTCAACATTTCGACTTTATTCACGAAATTTTGACTTTTTTCTATACATTTCTTTTTTCTCGAAATTGTACTTCAACATTAATCTCGACATTTCGACTTTTTTCTCAAGGTGCGTAATGAAAAAAAAATCTTCCTCCTCTAAAATATTATTTTTATTTTTCTCCTGCCTGGCCCTAATACTCCTTGAAATTTCAAGATTAATGTTGAAATACAATTTCAACAATAAAGTCGAAATTTTGTGAATAAAGTCGAAATTTTGAGAATAAAGTTATACTTCAACATTATTCTCGATATTTTTACTTTTTTCTCAACATTTCGACTTTTTTCTCGAGATTTCGATTTTTTTCTCGACATTTCGACTTTTTTCTCAAAGTGCATAATGAAAAACAAATCTTCCTTGCTCTAAAATATTATTTCTAGTTTTTCTCCTGTCTGGCCCTAATACTCTACCTTATTCATGTAATAACACTGGCTCTGCTGTTTTAAATCCAAACAAAAGCATTTTTAAAGCCAAGATTGCGGCCGACCTCTCGTCTGAAAACACATTTAACTTCATAGAAAACCTCTAAAACTGGCAGGAACATAAGCTTGCTAAGAAAAAATAAATAAATACTTGATTTCTGTACATTTGGTTGAACTTTAATCAGTCAAAACCTCTTGAGATGAGTCCTACGATAAAACTCTGGCCGGAGTCCAAGGGCATTAAGGCCTTTTTAAAATAAAACAGATTAAAACCCTCCTGTGACTGATTATAGTACAAACAAAATGAAATGCTAAAATTGAAAGAAAGAAAAAAAAAATCACATTTTTGAATAAAATATATTCCCAGTGGCAAAATATCTGGCACAACGTTGTGCAACCGACAGAAACAGCAGGTGGAACGCCTCAGAAGGGATTAGAGTTAACTGACAACAGCTCAGGAACATAATGAAAACAAGGAAACAACCTCAGAATAAAGAGTTTTGTGTCGAGGCTCCGACGTGCGAAAAGGAGACTGACGGCTCAAATCTGCTCTTTATTGTTCACAGACTGGATCTGGATCGATCTGTTGACAGTTTTGAAATGTAACCCCCCCCCCTCAGAGTGATGGGTTCAGGGTGTGGACCGTTGGCATGGCAACAGCCTCCTCCGTGTTCGTATACGTTACCATGGAAACCACGTGGATTAGGGAACGTCAGCGAGGACACGCAGATTGATTACTCGCAACATAAAATACTTGTCGTGAAGATCTGATTCTGATTGGACTTAGTCTGGTCCCCCTGGTTCCTGTCAGGGTTTGTTACTTCCTGTTTTATTTTGAAGCCCTTGTCCTTGTGTTTAAGTTCTGGTTTGACCTTCCTGTTTCCATCTGCCCTGATTGTCTGCACCTGTGTCTCGTTAACCCTTCTGTATATCAGGTCTTGTCTTCCCTTACTCCCTGCTGGTCCGTACTGTTTCCTCCCCCCGTGTTTCCCCATGTGTTTTGTACTTTTTGATTCTAGTTCCGAGTTTTTGCCATCCTGCAAAGCAGCGCTTTTTGTTGTGTTAATAAATCATTGTTTTTGAGAACTCCTGCCTCCTGCTCTCCTACATCTGGGTCCGACAACAACCGTTTTCACAACAGAATGGACCAGCCATCATGGACCCAGCAGGAGAGACTTTCAACTTGAGGGAGTTCTATCAGCAGATGGTGATGTGGACGGGGACCAGTTGGCAGGGGCAGGAGTCCCCTTTCTGGGGAACACGCATGGCTCGAGGCGGCCGAGGTGTTTTCAGCCCCAGGGGAAACGACGGCAGCGGCGGCAGTCCCAGCCTGTTCCTGAGGTGGTCCCGGACGCACCCGTTGCCCGGTCCCTAGGACTTTGCCCGCGCCCCAGCCGGTTCCTAGACCCCTGCCTCCTGCTCTCCTACATCTGGGTCCGAACAACAACCATTTCCTAACAGTTCCCCTGGTTCCTGTGGTTCCCCTGGTTCTCTTGGTTCCTTCGGTTCCCCTGCTTCCCGTGGTTCCCCTGTGTGAATGGCGGCCTTAGATAAGGAGAAGTGAAGAGGCTGAGGCAGAAATAAAGTTTAACCCTTGTATGGGCATTTATTGTATACCATACGACAGACCACTGACAACAACCTTCACTACTCCGGTTGAGTTCTTATATACCCTCTCCACATAGATTGGGCAAGACCACATACCGGCATAGGGATCCAGTTTACACACACATACACATAACACTTATCACTTGGCCAAGAGTATTTAAATATATTACATAATCCCCCTTACTATAACTATAATATATATATTGGCCCACATCCGATCTCTGTGTGGCTCCATCAACACAAATTGCAAATAATTATAGAGCCACACCCCTCTCTTGCTTCCCACACTTGGTATAATCCAGGAAGTATAAATAAGTCTCAGCAGCCACAGGACAACTTTTTGTCACACAATACAGGTAAGAGTTTCAATCCACTCCACCTTGCAAACATGTTAGCAGTGCTCAGAGTAGCACCAAACAACTGACAGCCAGCCTGCGTGTTTGTGGTACTGTCCCCTGCTGGTTCATGTACCATGCTTTGTGCAGGACTGACTTCCATAGCTGCCAAGAACTGCATGCCAAGGAATCCTCCTAAGTGAGAAAATCACAAACATTAATACACATAGCATGACGTTTTATCATGTGACATGGAGGGATGGGATACCTCCATCACACCCTGGTTCCTCTGGTTCTCTTGGTTCCTTCGGTTCCTTCAGTTCCCTCGGTTCCCCTGGTTTCCTCTGGTTCCTTTCGGTTCCCCTGGTTCCCATGTCTCCTCTGGTTTCCCTGATTCCTCTGTTTCACCTGGTTTACCTGGTTCCCCTGGTTCCTCTGGATCTGCATGTGACACCGGCGGTGACGTCTTTGTCTTGGAAAGCTTTGCTTATTTCAGCAACAGAAACCCCGGATCTCTGCAGAACGGTGCTGCATCGAACTTCTTACCATCCGGGTCGGTTCACCAAATAGAAATATTCAATGGAAGTACCGGTAATTAACCAGGGTTTTAGTTCAGAGCCCCTTTTTTAAAAGGCTTAAAGGTATTGTGACATGAAAAACACATTTTTCTTGATTTTTTGTGTTTTGTTGGGTGTCTTGACATCAATTACACCCAAAAAACAACGAACTTTTAACATTCAGTGTATTGTGTGCTTTCTGGGATTTTCCGCATAACTGTGCAAAAACGGCGCACCTGGTTTGGTGGCGGGCCGTGACGTCAAGGCCCGCTAAATCATCGCCCCCTCCACCCAGCTCCCTGCCTCCTCTCCTCTCCAGCGCACCATAAAGGCTGATTTATGGTTCCGCGTTACACCGACGCAGACCCTACGGCGTAGGGTTACGCGGCGACGCGCTACGTACGCTGAACCCTACGGCGTAGGCTCTGCGTCGATTTAACACGGAACCATAAATGAGGCTTAACACGCCTCTTTTGTTCTAATCACCGGAGGAAAACTGCTAAGAAGACCCGCGGCCACTGACTGGACTTAAGATAAGGAGACACTGCTGCTTGCATGCCTTTATTTTTATGATTGTTTGCTGTGGACTGTCTGCTTCGCCCTGCTGCTTTTCCGTGCATGCTTCGCCTGTCACTCCCGGCTTAACTCTCTGACGCCGCTGTGAGTGTATTGCTCGCGGGGAGCTGCGGCCCCGGTCCTCTGGTCCCGGTTGGACTTCATCCACGGGCTGTAGTCGCCCTGTCTGGGCTGTGTGTCGGTATTTGTGGTCGGTGTGCGCGCGTGTGTGTGAAGACGGCAGAAGTGTGTAGCGGTTGGTTGGAGGAGGTTTGGAGGAGGAGCGGCGCAATGATTGACAGGAAAGGGGAAAAAGGACCCGTTTTTCACGGCGCAAAAAAACACTGTAATAAAAAGCCAGGAAAAGAGTACTAGAGTGAAGTTTTTCTTGTTACACTCTTTTAGACACATTTGAGGGATGTTGGCCAAGACTTTTAATAGTGTTAAAAGCATGTTAAAAATGATGTCACAATACCTTTAAATGTTTGAAAACCGTCACTTTTCTTTCATATCCACATTTTAAAGAACAGGAATAAACCATTTTTTCTTCTCAAATCTGCTTTCGGCTGAAACCTGTTCCCCCACCAAAGACTTCCCTCTGTGACAGTGACCCAGATCAGATCTCTAACATTCACATGTTTAGGACGAATCCTCTCCAGAGTGCTGAGTGGTTGTATCGGGGTGTTGGGGGTCGGGGGTGTCAGAGGAAACCGTCCACCGCGCTGCCATAACTACAAATGACGTGCGTCTTAAGTTGACCTATTTTCAGCCAATGGGTGTCGTGGCGGCTGCGACTGTGTGTGCAGGTCGCACCCACGGGTGCTCACGCCTGCGGGTGCTCACGCTCGCCGCTGTAGTAGCGGCTGAGTCATCGTTTAAACCTCCTCGCCCTGTTTGAGGATTAAACTGGGTCATTAACGCAGATATGAACAAATAAAAGTCCCTGCTGAAACACGCCGGTGACGAGTGGAGGAAATAAACACACACTCTTTTCATTTGATTTCATTTCATTTTTATTTGTCTCAAACATGCACAAACATAAAAACAATTGGTATATTATTATTATTAGATTTATTGAACAGGGACAAATGTATCAAACATTATTTCCTAATATATAATATTAAAAAAATAGCACATTGCGATAGAGTGCAAGTTCGAGAAGGAGCTGAAGGAAGAAAAGCTTTTCAAGTTCAGCCCCGCTTACATTGTCTAATGGTATATAATAAAATTTTATGTGAAATACAATTATATATATATATATATATTATGGATGGGCGGTATGGATTTATCACGATAATTTCTGGCATTTATCCCGATAACGAAAAAAAAAATACCAATACAAAAACGTCATCAACGGGAATTTATCTTTCTTTCTTTCTTTCTTTCTTTCTTTCTTTCTTTCTTTCTTTCTTTCTTTCTTTCTTTCTTTCTTTCTTTCTTTCTTTCTTTCTTTCTTTCTTTCTTTCTTTCTTTCTTTCTTTCTTTCTTTCTTTCTTTCTTTCTTTCTTTCTTTCTTTCTTTCTTTCTTTCTTTCTTTCTTTTTAGGCTCATTTCTTTCTTTCTTTCTTTCTTTCTTTCTTTCTTTCTTTCTTTCTTTCTTTCTTTCTTTCTTTCTTTTTTATCGTTTATCGTTTTTACCGCGATATGACAAATTCTTACCGTGGGGAGTTGTTTTGACGGTTTATCGTGAACGGTAAAATATCACCCATTCCTAATAAATATATATATATATATATATATATATATATATATATATATATATATATATATATATATATATATATATATATATATATATATATACACATATATACATATACAAATTTCAATTCCACATGAATATTCATAATCCATCTATGCAATATAAAAATTTCAGAACATTTAACTTTAATATGAATGAATATAAATAAAACCCACATTGCAAACATGCTAATTAAATAAAATCCTTTCTAAAAAAATAATAAGATTAGCTGTCCAGTTCTTTTTTTCTATTTTTTATTTTTTCTTATCTAATATTTGTTCAAACTCTGGTTGCAATCTTGTCGAAGTGATTTTTGTATATGTCTGTCTTGTTTTTTTTTTTTTTTTTTTTGTTTTTTTTTTTGTTTGATTGTTTGTTTTTGTTTTGTTTCCCTGTCTGTATTGTATTGTATTGTCTTGTCTCCTTTCACTGTATTGTGCTGAGTTGTGTTATGTCTTGATGTTTTTTGTGTAGGACCCCCTCGTAAACGAGTTGTTACAACTCAAGGGGCTTATCCTACTAGAAATAAACAACTTCAACTACTTTGTAGCTGAGTGTTGAGTTGAGTGTTTGTTTATACTTATATAAACAAACACTATACTTTTTTTTAAGTTTTTTTGAGTTTATGCACATTTGCATGTGCTCATTTGGTTTGTTTCACAATTTTACACCAAACAGATATGTTTGAAATTACGATTCCCTCTTAAATTGTCTGTTCCCTCTCTAACCGAGAACATTATTTGAATGTTGCTTGATAACAATTTATTCAAGACTTTAAACTTAATCTAACCCGTTTTAATTTTAACTAGGTCCCAGAATTTTAAGGGACCTGATTTTAAAAACAAAGGATTTCCTCTGGACTCTGAAGTGAAAGCTGCTGATTTATTAAAAAACCACCACCTCTGACTCACGGCCGGCTCCACATGGATCTGTAAAGCTAATAGAGGTGTTTTATTACCTAAATCCAGTCACAGTTCTCTGCTCTGTGTTTATTTCTCTGTTTTGAGTCACCGTGCCCCAGTTCTGTGTTCTCTTACAGCATCAAACCTGTACCTGCATGTTTGATGCTGAACTCTTGGCTGCAGATTTGCATATTAGTTTGATTGACAGCTGTCTCCGGTTAACAGTAAAAGTCTTCGCCCTGATCCGAACCATAAGAGTACGTCTCTGTGTCTATATATTTAGCCTTTAGGTTTCAGCCTGCAATGGTTTCTGGATAAAAGAGAAACCCCCCTCTGTGTTTTATATAAACACTTATATAAACGCCTCTTATGCTCGTGATGTTCAATACCATCGATTCCTTTCCGATCCGATATGGAGTAAATTTCAGGCTGGTATCGGCGATGCAGATTCGATACGGATACATTGTGCAAAACCTACTATGTTTATAGCACACTTAGGGCCTGATTTACTAAAGGTTTGCGTGCGTAAAAATGTGTGCAAACTTGACATCACCCGCAAACCAATGTGCAAGCTGATCTACTAACAGCGTGCAAAGAGGACTGCGTCTCTCAAATGAGCAAAATAGCACATGCTGTTCATTTAGTACTTTTGCCCTGATGAATAATCAATATGGGGCGTACCCGCCAGAAATCGCTAAATACTGGGAGGGGAAGATGCAAATATGTCCATTTACCACACGCAATGAGATTTACCAAGCCTGAAAGTTTTTGCGGGGATTGTGATTGCGTCTGTATTTAATACGTTCGAAAGGAAGGTGCTAATCTGCCCAGCATTACGCACCGATGGCTGCTGTTATTGTGGCAAGGAGGCGGCATCCAAAATCAAAGAATACGCAGAGAGAGAGAGTCTTTATTCTGCTGCATGCTATTTTAAAAATGGTTGCACAAGTTTTATTAAAGGCAACTTTTTCTTTAGTTCTTCGTCTTATATCTTGCCACCTTCTTTTAACCTCATCTGCCGTTCTTTTTCTCTTACTAACTGCATTTATTCTATCGCAGATTTTCTCCCATATTGCGTTTCTTTTGGTAATGTTTAAATTTCTTTGCTGTAGTTCATGAATGTGTTTATTTGCCTCTTCCACTAATATCTCTAACTCCAATTCGTCAAATTTCATTTTGCGCTTGCAACTATCCTGCTTTCCATCCAGACTCTCCATGGCGCAAACCGTAAGACGCGCAACACCTCATTTAAATACTGCAGTTTGCACCTGTTATCAATTGCGCAAGCATTCTTAGTTGATCACCCGCAAAACACACAACAACAGCACGTGCAAACTTTTTCAGTGCACACGCAATTTAGTACTCTTTATTTAGGATCTTAGTAAACCAGACCCTTAGTCAGTTTCTCTTTGACTCTTTTTTTTTTTTTTCATACTTATAATTAGGGCCCGAGCACCTTCAGTGCGAAGGCCCTATTGTATTTGCAGGAATTTTTATTATTATTATTATTATTATTATTATTATTTTCCTGACAAAGTGAAGGCCTTTTTGCCCCCCTTAACATGCCCAAAAAGTCACCAAATTTTGCACCCTAGTCAGGCCTGGCGAAAAATTTGATATTTAAAGGTTTGCATTAATGGGCGTGGCAAAATGGCTCAACAGCGCCCCCTTGAAAACTTTGTGCCTCAAGCCCCACGATACTGTTAGACGTACATGGACGAAAATCGGTACACACCTGTATCATGGGACAACTTAAACAAAAGTCTCTTGGGGTCATGCCCGAAACCGAACAGGATGTCGGCCATTTTGAATTAGTCGTGTCATTTTGGCGAAATTTATGCCATTCCTTCAAAAGTTAATTCAGCCCGAACCGTAACGTTCCCCCAAGTGTGTTATACATCAAAATGTGCGTCTCCATCCTGCGACAACACGCATTACTTTTCTCTTTCAAAAGCGTTACCGTGGCGGCGCTAGACGCCAAAAAGCGCGCCCACCCTTCATCTGATTGGTTCAACAGAAAAAACTTTGCGCCTCAAGCCCCATAATACGGTTTGACGTACATGAACGAAAATCGGTACACACCTGTATCATGTCGCAACTAAAAGAAAAGTCTCTTGGCGCCATGGCCGAAACCGAACAGGAAGTCGGCCATTTTGAACATTCTGAATTAATTGCGTAATTTTGGAGCAATATATGCCGTTCCTTCGAGAGTTAATTCAGCCCGAACCGTATCGTGAACCCAGATGTGTTATACATCAAAATGTGCGTCTCCATCCTGCGACTACACGCATTACTTTTCTCTTTCAAAAGTGTTACCGTGGCGACGCTAGACGCCAACAAGCGCACCCCCCCTTCATCTGATTGGTCCATATTTGATAGTTCCCCAAAAGGCACCAAATTTGGCATGCAAGCCAGGCCTGGCGATAAATTTGATATTTCATGGTTTGCATTAATGGGCGTGGCAAAATGGCTCAACAGCGCCCCCCGGAAAACTTTGTGCCTCAAGCCCCACAATACGGTTTGACGTACATGCACGAAAATCGATACACACCTGTATCATGTCGCAACTTAAAGAAAAGTCTCTTGGAGCCATGGCCGAAACCGAACAGGAAGTCAGCCATTTTGAATTCATTGTGTAATTTTGGCGCAATTTATGCCATTCCTTCGGCAGTTAATTCAGCCCGAACCGTAACGTGCACCCAGGTGTGTTATACACCAAAATGTGCGTCTCCATCGTGCGACACCACGCATTACTTTTCTCTTTCAAAAGTGTTACCGTGGCGACGCTAGACGCGAAAAAGCGCACCCACCCTTCATCTGATTGGTCCATATTTGATAGTTCTCCAAAAGTCACCAAAATTTGCATGCAAGCCAGGCCTGGCGATAAATGTGATATTTCATGGTTTGCATTAATGGGCGTGGCCTAACGGCTCAACAGCGCCCCCTAGAATACTTTTCTCTGCCATAACTTTTGAATGGTTTGACATAGAGAGTCGTGTGTGGTGTCATGGGACTCTGTAATGAGTCCTTAAGCTTTGTTGGCCTTAATTAGCCCCGCCCCTTCTTCTGATTGGTTGTCCCGATTTTCTGCTATAACTTTTGAATGGTTTGACATAGAGAGTCGTCAGATTCTTTATGGAGTCCTTGACCTTCATTGGCCTGAATTAGCCCCGCCCCTTCTTCTGATTGGTTGTCCTTTTTTTATAATAAAATTGCCGCGAGCCGCCAGTCGCTCTCGCGCTGACTCCCGCTTCCTGATTCAAACGTCTGCCGGCCCCGCCCCCTGACCAATCAGTGGCGAGTAGGGTGATGACGGCGCCGCCCCCCGACCAATCAGCTCCCTGTAATGTGGTGACTTCAGAAATATTCCCGGCTCAGCCCGGTTACAACCTTGGCAGAATGGTTACAGAAAAAGTAATAATTTAAATAGTAGGATTTTACTAATATTTATAACTTACAAATATTTAAAAAATTAGGGAAAAAAAAGTTCCAGACATTTTATCGCTATGTTGGTCTGTCCTAAGCCAGTAGGTCAAACAAAAGGAATAGCTGAGACTTAGCTCAGCCAGATTATTGCGGTCTTTGCTGCCAGAGGTCGAGAGTTCAAGCCTGGCTTGATATGCCAAAATTTTTGTCAGCAATTTTTGTGTTTTTTTTACATCAAAATGTTCGTCTCTGTCCTGTGACGACGCACATTACTTTTCTCTTTCCCCTTCTTCTGATTGGTTGTCCCGATTTTCTGCCATAACTTTTGAATTTGAGTGGAGTTTGCGCGCGCAGCTCCCGCGGGGGGAGGGGCTGATGTTCAGCGCGGCCGCCATCTTGGTCGAGGCGCCGCATTGACTGCCTGAGAACGTCGGGCGTGGCCGCCATCTTGGATCGGTATCGCTTTAACTCTAGAGCGTTCACTTCTATTGTGGAAGGAGGTGTCTGCATAAGTAAAATAACTATAACTCACTTGATTTTCAACCGATTTTCACGCGGTTTGCTTTGTTACAAACGGCAGACATGTAGCTATGATACAGGATGCTTGATGTACGTTAAATATGCAAGCTTTCATGCTAAAATACGTTCTGCAGGTAGTCACACTTCAGGTATACACACACACACACACATATATATATATATATATATATATATATATATATATATATATATATATATATATATATATATATATATATATATATACACACACACACACACACACACAATATACACAATACAAAATACAGTATAGCATATTAATGAATGTATTAATATATTTGAATAACAGACATAACAAGCTTAAAAACAAAAAACATAACGGATGACAGCATACAATTGTCATAATGGAGAAAAAAAAGAAACATTTGGAAGGAGTGTGTGTGTGAGGAATTGTATATTAGTGTTATAAATTGAAATTATATAATAATGCAATCGCTATGATATATAATTTTACAATATAATACAGTCAAAAATATATGAAATGAAGCAACATACAATGCAATAATACAATATGCTATATTACTGGGTACGCTAATATGAAATAACAACATGTAATATAATATGGTATAATAGATTAATATAATATCATACATTCTGGACCATGAGATACAGCTGTATGATCGTCGTTCATTTGAGTGATCAGATTTTTTTTTTCATGGTTTGCATTAATGGGCGTGTCCTCACGGCTCAACAGCGCCCCCTAGAATACTTTTTTCTGCCATAACTTTTGAAAGGTTTGACATAGAGAGTCGTGGGTGGTGTCATGGGACTCGGCATTGAGTCCTTGACCATAATTGGTGACAATTAGCCCAGTCCCTTTTTCTGATTGGTTGTCCCGATTTTCTGCTATAACTTTTGAATGTTTTGACATAGAGAGTCGTGGGTGGTGTCATGGGACTCTGTAATGAGTCCTTGATCTTCTTTGCCCTGAATTAGCCCCGCCCCTTCTTCTGACTGGTCGTCCCTTTTTTCTGCTATAACTTTTGAAGGGTTTGACATATGAAGTCGTGGGTGGTGTCATTTCTGATATGCTTATGGGGGGCGGTTGACGTGAGTGCGAGGGCCCGTTCATTGCTGCTTGCAGCTTTAATTTATCTTTATTGTTTATTTAGTCTGAATTCATGTTGCCCTCTGTGTATCTGACTTTGAGCTCTGGGTATCAATAAAGTCAATTTGTGATCATTAATTGCTTATTGTATTAACAATTGCAGTGTTGTGCCATTTTTAATTGTTGTTGATATTGTGTATGGTGTAATGTTGATTGTATCTTTTTACTGCGTTTTGCAGCGGGACTGCCAATGCAAATGAGCCTTTTGGCTATAATTGGGTATATTTACATTTTAAAATGTTTATCAATGTACGATGTCCCTCACGAAAAAATAAAGTGAAATGAAATGAAATAAATGACTATATCTTATCTTAATTACACCTAATATGCCGGTAAATCTAAAAAAAGTCAGAAGTATACTGAGGTAGCGGCCTCATTCACGATACAGCCGAGCTGTTACAACAATGGAAAAAGGTGTTTCCATCACTAACAAAAAATCCTAAAATATTAAAACCATTAAAGTAAATAAGAGAATAATAAACAGAAATAGGAACTACAGTAGTTCCTACCAGCAGTGTGTCATTTAGACAGAATCTGAATAGTTTAGTTACTTTCTATTCCTGTTAATGATAAACATGACCACAAATGACTGAAGAATCAATCAAAAGTATCATTATTTTAGTAGAATTGATTTTAGAGCAAACAGATCTGGTATTGGAAGTATCAATATTTCAATATTGATCCTCACATCACTTTCATATAAATATAAGTGGGGAAATAAGGCCTAAATCGGCTGCTTTCTACCAAAGTATGAGTGTCAACTCTGCAGAAACTGAAACCAGAGGTGTCAAGTAACAAAGTACAAATACTTTTACCTTACTTAAGTAGAAATTTTGGTTATCTATACTTCACTGGAGTAATTATTTTTCAGACGACTTTTTACTTTTACTCCTTACATTTTCATGCAATTATCTGTACTTTTTACTCCTTACATTTTAAAAACAGCCTCGTTACTCTATTTCATTTCGGCCTTTAATAAAACTATCCAGTTAAATTGCTCCATCCGGATAGAGTGAATTTGGTTGTGGTTGTTTCAGATGTTCTTGTCCAGTTTTGTTCTTACATCCGTTCCCTCAGATTCCTGCAACTAAACTTGGATGTACATTCCAATAAAGGTTAGGATAAATGATAACATGCCTCTGAAGATTGACTTTTTGCACCATTACAATACTTATAGGCAACTAGTCATCATATCTGCTGCTCTCTGAAACACATGTTAATGCTCAATAGTACACATATATGCTTCTTTAATATATTTGCATTATACTAAGATGCATTCATTTTCAATGGCTTTTGTCCTTAATGGCTTTTTTCCCCCTTACATTACTTTTACTTTTATATTTTAAGTAGTTTTGAAACCAGTACTTTTATACTTTTACTTGAGTAAAAAACTTGAGTTGATACTTCAACTTCTACAGGAGTATTTTTAAACTCTAGTATCTATACTTCTACCTGAGTAATGAATGAATACTTTTACACCTCTGGCTGAAACCAGAGCAGAAACCAGAGCAGATCCAAACCGAACCAGACGTTTCACAGGATTTTTCTTCAACCCAGACTCAGAGAAAGTGTCTGCTGCAGCACGAAGGCCGTGACCTGGACCTCACCTTTACCACATGGGTGTGAGCAGGAAACTATGCCGCCTAACCAGAACAAAGTTTCCGTGATGCACAAACAACCAGAAAAACCGGACCGTAACCGTAGACGACTGAACACCGGCGAGTGGAGAAGAAGCTTTGAACTGAGTTTGAGTGACAGCTGACTTTAAGTATAAGGTAAGATAATATAACATAATCCTTTAATAGTCCCACAGAGGGGAAATTTGCAGTTAGGATAACTTTGGATAGTGCAAAAACAAGAGGCATCAATAGAAATAGTAATAGAAATAGTAATACTATAATATATATTTATTAATATAATAATATATATTTATTTCATTCATTAAAAGGAAAACAAAACAGTTCAATATAATTACAACAAATCTCTTTCCTTGAATGAAAGGGAACAGAAAGAAGACTAAGCTTATTTTATCCGTCCCTTTTTCCTAAGAAATCAAATTTCAATAATGTAATAAAAAAAAAATAAAAAAAAAACATATTACGCAATAAAAAAAAAAAAAAAAAAACAAACAAAAAAACAAAAACAAAACTACAACAAAGTTATAAAATAACACAAAATAGCTGTCGTCAAACACAGATAGTCGTATTCTTTTTTGATTCAAAGAAAAAAAATATGACAATGGTGTTAAAAGGGAAAGAAAAAGTGTTAAAGCCGAGGAGAAAAGGTGGGTTTGACAAGGGATTTGGATAAAGAACTTTGGATAAAAGCTTCAACTGGAAAAAAAAAAAAATAGATTTTACAACTGCGTTCATTTGTTTCTCCATTTTTAAAGTTAGAGTCCAGAATGACACCAGGGTTTTTGTATCTTTGACATTTGGCTCTAGGTCCTGGATCTACATGTGAGTTACAGGAGCTCTAGGACGGGGAAGGGAAAAAAGAAGGGGAGGAAGGGAGGAAATAAGGGAGGAAAGAAGGAAGGAAGGAAGGAAAGAAGGAAGGAAGGAAGGAAAGAAGGAAGGAAGGAAGGAAGGAAGGAAGGAAGGAAGGAAGGAAGGAAGGAAGGAAGGAAGGAAGGAAGGAAGGAAGGAAGGAAGGAAGGAAGGAAGGAAGGAAGGAAGGAAGGAAGGAAGGAAGGAAGGAAGGAAGGAAGGAAGGGGGAAAGGAAGGAAGGAAGGAAGGAAGGAAGGAAGGAAGGAAGGAAAGAAGGAAGGAAAGAAGGAAGGAAGGAAGGAAGGAAGGAAGGAAGGAAGGAAGGAAGGAAGGAAGGAAGGAAGGAAGGGAGAATGTAAGGAAAGAAAGAAGGAAGGAAGGAAGGAAGGAAGGAAGGAAGGAAGGAAGGAAGGAAGGAAGGAAGGAAGGAAGGAAGGAAGGAAGGAAGGAAGGAAGGAAGGGGGAAAAGAAGGAAGGAAGGAAGGAAGGAAGGAAGGAAGGAAGGAAGGAAGGAAGGAAGGAAGGAAGGAAGGAAGGAAGGAAGGAAGGAAAGAAGGAAAGAAAGAAGGGAGAAAAGAAGGAAGGGAGGAAAGAAGGAAGGAAGGGAGAAAAGAAGGAAAGAAAGAAGGGAGAAAAGAAGGAAGGAAGGAAGGAAGGAAGGGAGAAAAGAAGGAAAGAAGGAAGGAAGGAAGGAAGGAAGGAAGGAAGGAAGGAAGGAAGGAAAGAAGGAAAGAAAGAAGGGAGAAAAGAAGGAAGGGAGGAAAGAAGGAAGGAAGGAAGGGAGGAAGGAAGGAAGGAAGGAAGGAAGGAAGGAAGGAAGGAAGGAAGGAAGGAAAGAAGGAAAGAAAGAAGGGAGAAAAGAAGGAAGGGAGGAAAGAAGGAAGGAAGGGAGAAAAGAAGGAAGGAAGGAAGGAAGGGAGGGAGGGAGGAAGGAAGGAAGGAATGTACGAGGGGAGAAAAGAAGGAAGGAAAGGAGTAAATAAGGAAGGAGAGAGCAGGAGGAAAGAAGGAACAGGAGAATTAGGTCATTTTGACCCAAAGACAGTACAAGAGTTAAAATGTAAAAAGGTTTAAGACCCATTTCATTGGAAAGAAGAGATGGTTTTCAAGCCTCGGTTGTTCGTCTACTATCAGAGATAGTCGTTTTTTTTCCAAGAAAAACATTTGCAACGAGACCTCTCATTTCAAAAGGTCACTTTAGTGGACAAAAGTCTTTCAGTGGGAGGATTCACATCGTAAACATCCTTTAAAGCCTCTAAAGACCTCTAAAACTGCTTGAATCTTAACCTTGCTGAGCGTCGGCTGCAAAAACGAGCCTCCCACATGAACACCTGACCATGCAGGACTTGGTAACCCACATCCTGGTACCTGACGGACACGTCCAGGGGTCGGAGGTCACGCTTTAGACCGTAATAACCTGATTTCTGGACCAAACGCTGGACTGTGGGCTCTAGAGTGAACACAGCGCTGCTCGCAGGATCGTTCACCTGAATACTGAATACCAGCAGCTGCTGCCGTTGATCCCGACGTTATAAAACCTGCCCTGAAACTGATATTTGTTGCCCCAAAAAGGTTCAGTTTCAGCCTCAGGATTGATCTATTTCTTCTGTTTTTGTAAAACTAGACCCGTTACAAGTCAAGTTAGTGTCCGAGTGGCGGATTCAAGTGTCTGTCCCACTTTTCAGACGTATGTTTGTGTCTCCTTAGTTTTATATTAATTATACATGTATATATATATATATATATATATATATATATATATATATATATATATATATATATATATATACATAATACACACACACGATTTTAACAAAAAACCAAGGACCAAAAGGTGTATATATATATATATATATATATATATATATATATATATATATAAGCACATACATACACATACATATATCTACACATATACATTAGGGGTGTAACAATATATCGTGCCACGAAATTTCGCGATACAAAAACCTCGTCGTGGAGGTGACAAACTGTATCGCGATATTGGGTTATTAATATTAATCTATTGTGTTTACTAGTAACGCGCATTCGACCACGCCTCGACCCGCGGACCAAAATCTGGTCAGATAAACTGACTAGTGTTATTATAGTCCCTGATTTACATCAGAATATAAAGAATATATTTATAAAATAATGAACCCTGAATTACCAAAATAACCTTCTTAACAAAAATAAATCTCCTCTTACACTTATAAGGTGAGCATGAATCAATCTGTTTTATGATGTAAAATTGTATGTATTTATTTACTTTTATTTATTTATCTAATTTTAGTTGTTAAATTTCTGGAAAAGAAAAAATTCAAATCATACATGAGAGAAACTATTCAGTTTGTGTCTAAATATTTGTACCTGTATGAAACTGAAGATGCTTAATGCAAACCTGACATTTACTTTTAGTTCAGTTTGTGGAAAATGGTTGGCCTGGCTTTCTCTTTAAAACTTAAACAGTTATAAAGCATTACAAACTGTAACAAAAGGGCAAACGTACAGTATTGTTTTGTATTTTGTGTCTTTCAAATAAAAGACATTTTTTCCAGTCATATGTTCCTCATTCAAGGTTGTTAAAAAAATACTGCTATAATATCGTATCGTTATCGTGACCTCAATATCGTGTATCGTACCGTATCGTGAGATTACTGTATCGTTACACCCCTATTATACACACATACACACACACACCCATACATACACATGTCCATAGGTACACGCCTATGTGTATTATACCTTTGTTTTATATGTATTAATCATTTTATATTTATAGGTGCTTTTTAATTGTAATAAGGTGCTCCACATTTTCATTTCTGTATCTAAACTGTTCCACAGATTAATCCTGTCACTGAGATGCATCGTTGTTTAACTTTGTTTCCCTGAACATAAATGTTCCTCTTAGTTCCCCTAAAGTTCTCCTGTGGGAACTTTACACATTAACGATAACGTTAGCCTAAAACTGTGTCACTTTGGGCTTTTTCCACTGCTAACCTCTCTCATAACATCCCATAATGTTCCTAGAGCTCTGTAATGTCATTAGGAAGCTTTTAAACAAGCGGGGCTTCCACCCTCCTGTAACTTCATGATCATCTTCTTTCAGTCTTTCAGTGTTTCTGCACATGAATATCCAGAAACCCCAACGCCCGGCGCTGATTAGCGAGCGCTCAGCCGAGTAATCTCCTCCACTTCCACTCACAAAGTCCCAGGTTGACTGCCGCGGCCCGAAATCACATTTTCATAGAACTGATTTTCTTTCAATTTGTCTTTTTATGCGTCCTTGACTAATTCTGCTGCAGTGATTCAGGGGCACGCTGCTCCGTTCAGCTGACCGCCCTCATACAATACACGTTTTGTTCGCCTCATACGTCATTAGATTTTCCTTTTACTGAGATTTTGTTTAACAGAGTTTAACAGCACATACTGTACCAAACACCTAAATGTTCCCGGGGGGCAGGAAGGGGAGGGGGTTAGGGAAATGCTCTAAATGCTGATCAATACCGGCGCTCTTTGGTCTGACAGATGCAGGTAATCTCTCACGGGACTTTGAGAGAATCATTATATTTGTTTTCTATAAGACAAACGAACCCTGAGCACATGACACGCAGTGCCTTCTGTCTGTCTGATATTGATTGGTGGAAAACGACTAAAATAGGGTCAATCTGTGTGAGACGATAGAGGTTCAGTCTGGACCGGAGTCTGGGAAAAGATGTGGACCTTTGGTCGGTAGTGACTGATATAAACACTGTTAAACTTTAAATCAGCACTGATGGCTACAATCTGCAAGGTTTACAACCACCTCAGCATAAAAGCCCTGAAAATGTCAAGGCCGAGTCAGGGCCCTGCTTTAGCCTTGTAGGCCTACGGTGGCCGACATTCAAATTCACAAACTCAAAACGAGGTACAAAAAGAGGAACGTGGTGCAAATGAAAAAACACAAAACGATATAAAACAAGAAACCCTCTTCAAAAGAAAAACGCTTCATAACCGGTTACCAAACCTGCAGGGGGCGCTCTCGGCGTAACAGCTCAATGGACAGACACACGGGATGTAGAGAAAGACTGAACAGCTGACTGAACCACAGTGTTTACGTCCATTACGAAACGTTTCTTTATTATATTTTACACCAGACGATACAATGCACAGCGTTGTACAGTGATATAAACATCGTATATAAATATAGTCAGATAAAAATCACATTACCGTTCCCGCTGTTTAAACCATGGATGTAAACCCTGTGGTTCAGTCAGAGCGCCCCCTGCAGGTTTGGAGCACTTCCGGTTGTAGTGACGGTTATGAAGCGTTTTTTTTTTTAAGATGGTTTCTGGTTTTATATCGTTTTGTGCTTTGCATCGTTTCTCTATTTGCAGCGTTTGATGATGCTGCATTTGTCTTTGTTTTTTGCAGCACGTTTTTTCATTTGCACCACGTTCCTCTTTTTGTACCTCGTTTTGAGTTTGTGAATTTGAATCGTTTCTGTACTTGAAGCCGTTTTCCTTAACTGAGGAATTAACTGAACATTAGGCCGTTGCAGTGCGTTTGGCCCTTGTCGGCCACCGTAAGGCCAACCCAAAACTGGTTGCACGGGATATTTTACCGTTTTCCACCAAACCGGTTCTAGGCTAGTTCTGGTCCAGTGCTGAGTTTGGAACTGGGCTTTCTGTTTCCACTGACAAAGAACTGGCTCTGGACCAGAAGAACCAATTCCAAAGTAGCAGCAACTCTTTGCTGGGCCAGAAGAACCAGTGTTCTGCCAATTTCTGCTGCTTTGCCAAAAAATGCTCCCTAATGGTTTTCCACCTTTGCAGAGCTACCATTGTACTGTGTTTTACTCCCTAGCCCACTTCCTTTACCCCAAGTGGTCCTTGTCGCTTGCCAGGCCGTCATTGTAAATAAGATTGTGTTCTTAATGACCTGCCTGGTTAAATAAAGGCCAATGACTGAATGAATATCAAATAAAGCGATAGAATTGTTTTTTTTTCTCTCTTTATCGTATAATGTTCACAAAGTGTAATGCAATTCATGTTATGGGTCGTGTATTTTGAAGGATCAAATGCTCAACATCCCATATTATCCATTTTACATCGTTGAACAAAAAGTCAAAATGTCGTGAATAAAGTTGAAATGTTGAGGAAAACGGTGAAATTTCGACTTATTTCACGAAATTTCGACTTTATTCTTGAAATTGTATTTCAACATTAATCTCGACATTTCGACTTTTTTCTCGAAGTGCACAATAAAAAAAAAATCTTCCCCTCTCAAATATTTTTTCTCCTGCCTGGCCCTAATACTATTCCGTACCAAAGAGAATATTTGCAGTAATATCAACGTATTTGTTGGTATTTCAGTCACAAACCCTTCCTCAAACCGCTGCAGGCTCAAACAAAGACATTCAGCTTTTATTAACCCGAACAAGAACAAATAAAAACATTATTGTGATGGAAGTTTCACTGGTTTTGACAGCATGAACAAGATAAAACAGTGAAACAATAACTGTATATGAAATCAAACACCCGGAGCAGAACTGATGCCTCTGACGGGCCGAGTTTCAGACACCAGTTGTTTCCTCGGAGGAGCAGATGGAGGAGGGAAAGTGAAATATCCTGGAATGACCCAGCAGCCCTGATGCTGTAAGCTGCTGCAGCTTCTGCTGAGATGATCCTGAGTCGGCAACAAAATGTTATGTAACACTTAGCAAAGCAATTACACGGACTGGGGCGGTTATCCGTGGCTGGAAACAGCAGCGTGCCGAGCTCGAGTCTAGAAAAACAACAAAACCCTCCCGGCTCTCCGGCCTCTGCGATGCTGCAACACGATGTAAGGCTCAAAATAACACCAGCAGTTCACCTGAGATGTCGGGAATGTCGATAAAACTGCACATGCCGCCTCGCGTGAGCTTCAGGGCGATGGTGGAAGTTAAAGCAGCACTCTGTAACTTTTCCACCTTAATCTAATATTTCATCATCATCATTGTGATGGAACATCAACTTCCAACAGGTTTAATGAACCTCTGTCATGGTCTGAGGGGTCTGTATCACCTTCACTGGCACTATGTAACTTTAAGGTGCATGGTAGGAACCCTTCCATACGGTGGGCGAGACCCGCCATTGCTGAAAATAAAAGTAACGCTGCAAACAGAAACAAACGCCGCTGCAAATAGAAAAAAACGCTTAGCAAATAAAATGAACGCTGCAAATAAAATAAACGCTGCTGCAAATAAAATAAAAAAAACTCTATTTTTGCAGATGCACCGGTGTTGCACATTAAAAATTACACGTAGCGACGTTGAACACTAACCTTTTCACTTATTTTCTCGTTCGTTGTTCTTCTTATTCCTCGCTCTTCTTATTTCTTCCTTTTCACTTACGTCCTCTTCGTCTTCTTCTTCTCCTCTCACGTAAAAAACACCGGTTGCATCAGCAAAAATAGTCCCCGGTAATTCACTCCTGTTGTGACTTTTTTATTTGCATAGTTTTTTTTTTAATTTGCAGGAGCGTTTCTTTATATTTGCAGCGTTTCTTTTATTTGCAGCGGCGTTTGTTTTTATTTTCAGCGTTTCTTTTATTTGCAGCGGCGTTTGTTTTTATTTTCAGCGTTTATTTTTGCAGCGTTTCTTTAATTTTCCACAATGGTGGGTCTCGGCCACCGTACTTCCACACTAAAAAACTACACATTTTTACGGCTTTGACTGCTTTACGGCATACGTCACTTCCCCCTCCTTCCCGATTCGCAGTCGATACAAAGCTGGGCGGGACGTGGAGCGCAGAGCTCAGCAGAAGCTGGTTTCATGGCCGAAGCAGCGGAAAAACCCAAGAAAATAAAAGTTTTATCGGATGAGGCGGAAAAAAAAGGAAGCGGGAGAGTAACAAGCTAAATGCCCGGACAAGAATAAACATTGGCCCGGCGTTCACTCGCTGGCGTGAGCTGAAAGACGAGGAGGGATGTCCGACAAGAGAGACAGAATTGTTATGATACAAATGTAAATGTAGAGTTTTATGTTGGGACCTCCTGTCCCTTCCAGTCAGAACAAGCACCGGACCTGGGGCGACAGGGCCTTCTCCATCGCTGCACCCACCCTCTGGAACTCCCTCCCCAAAAACATCCGTGACTGTACAGACCTCCCAGCATTCAAATCCCATCTCAAAACCCACTTTACAGAACTGCTTTTAATGTGTGATTAATGTCCTGTCTCATGTTGTGTCCTTATGTACTGTCCCTGTGTAATTGTAATTTGTATTTGTGTTTTGTTGTAATGTAAAGCGTCTTTGAGTGCCCTGAAAAGCGCTATATAAATAAAATGTATTATTATTATTATTATTATGTTCAATAAGAATAAAAAATTAGAATGTTTTAACATACATTCGTCTTGGGTTCTAGTATTTTTCCTGAGAACTGTAAAATTGTGCAGGGCTGATCTGCAAAATATAAGGAATCAGTTATTCACAGGTTATAAAGTATTTTTTTATTTTGTCAGTAAGTATGTTGGACTACTAATTTATGACGAAGTCCCTCTAAAAAACTAAAATCTAAAAAGTCCGTCCCGTCTTATTTCATTCACTATCAAAACAAATGCAGCGACAGGGACAGGATCTTTCTGGCAGTACACGCTGGTGCTCATGGGAAATGTAGTGTTCTTTCTGGTAAAGCATTACCGCTTTTGTCCAAAGGAGCCGCTAAACTCAACAAAAGCTGAAAGTTACATTGTGCTGCTTTAATCCAAAGAGTATTTTTACCCACATTTGCACTGGAGTCAAGTTGTTAATGAGGAAGCGGTGAAACCTGGATCCAGTCGGAGGAAAACCCAACATCAGTCGTGGAGGACTTTCCTGAACCCTCCCAAACAGGAAGTGGAGGTTTCCAGACTCCTGCAGGACTCCTGACCCTGTAGCTTCGCCCTTTTTCGCCCTAGAAACCGTAATTCTTGCCATTGACCCGGTCTTTGTATGTTTTGACCGTATAGAAACGTAATTCTCGTCAGTTGTGTGAAATAAGACCTGGAAACAGGCATTGTGGCATAGAATTGTCAAATTGTTGTGTTGAATTGTGCTATACAAATAAACTTGCCTTGCCTTTTTACCTCTTTTACCCTTGTGCTGTCTTCAGGTCAAGGGGGGAGGAAGGGAAGAAGGGAGGAAGGAAGGAAGGAAGAAAAGAAGGAAGGAGGAAGGAAGGTAGGAAGGAAGGAAGAAAAGAAAAGAAAGGAAGGAAGGAAGGAAGAAAGAAAAGAAGGAAGGAAGGAAGGAAGGAAGGAAAGAAGGAGGAAGGAAGGAAGAAAGAAAAGAAGGAGGAAGGAAGGAAGGGAGAAGGAAGGAAGGAAGGAAGGAAGGAAGGAAGGAAGGAAGGAAGGAAGGAAGGAGGAAGGAAGGAAGGAAGGAAGGAAGGAAGGAAGGAAGAAAGAAAGAAAGAAAGAAAGAAAGAAAGAAAGAAAGAAAGAAAGAAAGAAAGAAAGAAAGAAAGAAAGAAAGAAAGAAAGAAAGAAAGAAAGAAAGAAAGAAAGAAAAGAAAGAAAGAAAGAAAGAAAGAAAGAAAGAAAGAAAGAAAGAAAGAAAGAAAGAAAGAAAGAAAGAAAGAAAGAAAGAAGGAAGGAAGGGAAAAAAGAAGGAAGGAAGGAAGGAAGGAAGGGAGGAAAGGAGAAAAAAAAGGAAGGAAAGAAGGAAGGAAGGGAAAAAAGAAGGAATGAAGGGAGGAAAGGAGAAAAGAAGGAAGGAAAGAAGGAAGGAAGGAAGAAGGCAGGAAGGAAGGAAGAAGGCAGGAAGGAAGGAAGGAAGCGAAGGAAGGAAGGGAGGGAGGGAGGGAAGGAAGGAAGGAAGGAAGGAAGGAAGGAAGGAAGGAAGGAAGGAAGGAAGGAAGGAAGGAAGGAAGGAAGGAAGGAAGGAAGGAAGGAAGGAAGGAAGGAAGGAAGGAAGGAAGGAAGGAAGGGAAGGAAGGAAGAAGGAAGGAAGGAAGGAAGGAAGGAAGGAAGGAACATTTGTCCCTGAGAGATAAAACACGTGGCAAGTTCGGCTGTGAAGACACCCAAGGCACTTTTTTAAAATCCATCGTCTCTACATCGGATAAGTATTTGCCTCTCTTTTTCCAAACAGACACGGAAACCAGCGCGTCGTTTATTAAACGGGGAGTTGCCCGGCCAATGCGTTCCCAGGACTGTACAAACGCCTGCACAGATGTTGGATGTGAAATACGTGAAACTAAAGCGCCACACTGAAGCGAAAGTGAGATAAAACATGAGTGTGTGGTCTCGTCAAACACTCGTGGGGTAAATCACTGATCCTTTTACGCTTCTGCATCCAATCGTCAAGAGGGAAACATCCTCGTGTGACGGGGATGGAAGCTGCAGCTCTGATGAAGAGGGACTTAAAACAAAACCTCTCCCTGCTAAGTGTGTGTTGCCATAGCGATTAACAGACCTTGGGCTCTTTAGAAGAGAAAATGTTTTTGCTTTTTTTTAATTTAGGGTGTGTGGTTTTCCTGAGTGACAGATGGCAATGCAAAGACGTCTACTTAGCGCATCATCAGGACCGTCTCCAGCCCGTCAGCATCATCAGGACCGTCTCCAGCATCATCAGGACCGTCTCCAGCATTATCAGGACCGTCTCCAGCATCATCAGGACCGTCTCCAGCCTGTCAGCATCATCAGGACCGTCTCCAGCCCGTCAGCATCATCAGGACCGTCTCCAGCATCATCAGGATCGTCTCCAGCATCATCAGGACGTCTCCAGTAGGGATGGGCGGTATGGACTAAAAATATATCACGATAATTTCTGGCATTTATCCCCGATAACTATAAATCTATCTCGCTCTCAGATCCGCCATGTTTGTTACACAAAAACGTCATCAACGGGAATTTTATCCGTTTATTTATCTTTCTATCTTTCTTCCTTTCTTCTTTTCTTTCTTCTTTCTTCTTTCTTTCTTTCTTTCTTTCTTTCCTTTCTTTCTTTCCTTTCTTTCTTTCTTTCTTTCTTTCTTTCTTTCTTTCTTCTTTCTTTCTTTCTTTCTTTCTTTTCTTTCTTTCATTCTTTCTTTCTTTCTTTCTTTCAGGCTCATTTCCTTCCTTCTTCCCTTCCTCTTTTCTCCCTTCCTTCCCCCTTTCCTTGTTTTCTCCCTTCCTTCTCCCCTTTCCTTCCTTCCTTCCTTCCTTCCTTCCTTCCTTCCTTCCTTCCTTCCTTCCTTCCTTCCTTCCCTTCCTTCCTTCCTTCCTTCCTTCCTTCCTTCCTTCCTTCAGCTTTACACAAAAATGTCATCAACAGGAATTTATCGTTTTTACCGCGAGATGACAAATTCTTATCGTGAGGAATTTTTTTGACGGTTTATCGTGAACGGTAAGATATCGCCCATTGCTAGTTTCCAGCATCCTCAGGACCGTCTCCAGCCTCTAGAAGCCTCATCAGGACCAGCCCGTCAGCTTCTACCTCCTGCAGCATCATCAGGAGGTTGATGCTGGGAGGTTCTGATTCTACCCCGATGGCAACAGAACCAGTGGGCAGGAAAACTGGAAGCTCTTGCCGAACTCCTGCTCTGTTACACTACATGCTTTCAGAGGAGCCTCCTTTTGTTTTAACAGTGCTATTTTACAGTAAACTAATCCATGTCAACACTCGTCTCTCTGGTAAAAGCAAATAATAAAATACAGGATATTTATTGGGACCTTAAGTAAATAGAAAGTGGAAGAAAAACACACTTATAAAATGTTTATCACACCAAATCTGGGGGCCAAGTCTCCTTTAGAGTGAACATTAGTTAATTATGCCGTAACAAGTCCGTCTTTGTTCGTGTCTTTACGCCATATGCCTCCCTTCTAATGTCCCGCACAAAGAAGATAGAGACACAACCCTCCTTTGTTTGTCTGCTGTATATATCATTATCTTTACAGGTCATCTGCAATCCCATAAAACCTGAGATGCCCCTTGGCCCCGTAAGCCCGTGTTACCGCTGCGCTGCTGGTAATGAGCTTACTCTGGCCGCCAACACACGGCCAGCGCCGCTTAATCCCGCCCTGCTACTTTCACAGGCGTATTTCTGCTTTAGGAAACGCTAAAAAGAGACGCCTTCGTAAAGCTGCTCAGCTCTTCGGCTCCGGGGGCGACGGTCTTACTTTAGCATGCCAAAACGGATTTGGTCCGTTTGGGTTTCGGCCCTGAATGAAATGAAGTTCCCAATAAAAACGCATTAAAGCAGCATAATGTAACTTTCAGCTTTTGTTGAGTTTGGCGGCTCCTTTGGACAAAAGCGGTGGTGCTTTACCAGAAAGAACTACATTTCCCATGAGCACCAGCAAGTACTGCCGGAAAGATCCTGTCCCCGTCGCGTGCATTTGTTTTGATAGTGAATGAAGACGGGACGGACTTTCAAAAACTACTTTTCTGTTTCACCAAGTGAACAGACGGAACGCAAAAAAAAAGATGTTAAACTGCTGGAAAGGAACTGGGAATTTACCTGGGACCTTAAACAAGGAAGCCAGGGAGCGGTATATGGAGAAAATAATGATTATTAACAGTCTGGATCCATATGAAATCCCTTCTAAAGAATGGAGCTCCTCGTCGGGAGCGCCACTCTTTAGAAAAGATTTACTGCTGCAGTTCTGCACAACCGACGTCTTAGGCTACCTTGTTTAGGAGTGTTTGGCAGCTGCTTTGGTAAATGTTTGACTCGCCATGTGTTTCAATAAATTAGTATAATAGTACAACATACAGTACATGTTTTGTATCCTCTTACTTCTCTTTCCTTTCTTTTTACTGCTATATTATGCTGACGAGGCTCCGAGGCCTGTGAGCAATATTTTTGTTTTCCTTGTGAGATTCTTTTTTTCCTCTGCAGCTACAGTTAATATTCTTTTCTCAACAAACTAGTTTTATCTGAGATTGGGCTTAATCGCACCGCAAGAGAGCTGGCCAGCAACTGCGTTTAGCTGGAGAAGTGGGGAATAAAACCCGTGTGAATGATCCGACCCCGGTCTGTGTGAGTGTTTGTGGTTTACAGTGGAAGGTTATGTTTGGTTGTTACAGCCGCGATCCAACCGAGCTGACGACTCTTTCACTCTTTTACTCTGTTATATCAGATACTTGGCCTCCGTGGTTCTGCTCCGAGCAGGAAAGCGATGAAAAGTTAAACCATTATTGATCTTTTCTCCACGTCTGTTACAGTATGTGTGGAGTTGCTGCAGCCACAACACAGCAATGGGTTACCAGCTCTGCGGAGCTGCGCTCCACGCCCCGCCCATTTTCGTCTCGACTACGAATCGGGAAGGAGGGGGAAGTGACGTATGCCGTAAAGCAGTCAAAGCCGTAAAATGTGTAGTTTTTTAGTGTGGCAGGGTTCCTACCATGCTCCTCAAAGTTACATAGTGCCAGTGAAGGCGATACAGACCCCTCAGACCATGACAGAGGTTCATTAAACCTGTTGGAAGTTGATGTTCCATCACAATGATGATGATGAAATATTAGATTAAGGTGGGAAAGCCGGCTCAAAAACACAACCGGGGATGTGATCGGGTTTTATTTGCAATTCATCACCATTTACTGCACTTGTGCACGTTCGTACTACTTTATTTCTGCTAGTTCTGCAGAAACTGAACTAAAGAAACGGAAATTGTCATTTTAGAGGATCAATGTGTAATGTGAAGCCAGAAATGAAGCAAGGGGCGGAGCTAAAATTATATCGTCGTCAACGAACCTTTATCACCTGAGGAAAACGAGACGAGACGCAACGAAAATGCTGGTCATGTGACGATAACGATAATTAAATATATAATGCAATATCGTAGAGGAATAAAAACGAGACTGAAATGTAGATTACAAAATAAAAAACTCTGCTAAAATGTGTCTTCATTTTCGTTGAACAAAACAAGACAAGATGTTCTAACAAAGATCCTTAATGTCCATGTTTCAGTAGTTTCCTCTGGTTTAGTCTTTAAACCAGTTTAGTCTTTTAGATCTTTTGATACACTTTCCTACAGTTGCGAATTAGCCAGTTGGCTAAAACTGGCGCATTTACAGTAATGTTGATTAATGTGTGCTGTCCTTTTTAAATAAACTGAAACTGAAACTGAAACTACATAGACGTGGAAAAGAAAACCCAATGTGGTCGTCGAAAAAGAAAAAGATGGGGAGAAATGCGGAAAAATAAATATGTTGTAAACTCAAATCAGAGTCTTCTGTATCTGGAATGAATGTATTCTTGAGTCTATAAGGTAACAATAATATAATAATAATATAATCTTGTTTGAATTGTAAAATGGGTTTGGCTAAATACAATCTTGACTAAAACTAGACTAAAATGGACCAATTCTGACTAAAATAAGACTAAAGTGCTCAGACTTTTAGTCGATTGAAACTTGACACGACTAAAAGGAGAATGAACGTGACTAAAACTAATAAATACTAAAATGATGGCTTGACCCAAAGACTAGACTAAAACTAAAATTGAAACAGGCTGACAGAAACACACGAGGTCACGTGACCCATCGGTTTCTGAAGACCCGTTTTGAAGCCGTTTTCAGACTAAATATCTGCCGTTAGATTTTTATACCACCGTTTAACATGTTGACTCTGGGTTGCAGTTAAGACATTTTAACGTGTGGATCGGTGGAAACGGACTCGCTTCAGCAGCCGGCTAGTGGTCGTTCCAGGAACTGCACCTCGGCCGAGTTTCTCGACACGCTTTCGTCCGCGTCTGTATTTTACTTCTGCTCTGTTTGGATCAGGGGTCGGCAACCCAAAATGTTGAAAGAGTCATATTGGACCAAAAACACAAAAAACAAACATGTCTGGAGCCGCAAAAAAATGAAAAGTACACGTGCTGCATGTATCTATATTAGTTATAAGTGGGGGAAGATTTTTTTTTTTCATTATGCACTTCGAGAAAAAAGTCGAAATGTCGAGAAAAAAAGTCAAAATGTTGAGAAAAAAGTCGAAATGTTGAGAAAAAAGTTGAAATGTTGAGAAAAAAGTCGAAATGTCGAGAAAAAAGTCAAAATGTTGAGAAAAAAGTTGAAATGTTGAGAAAAAAGTCAAAATTTCGAGTAAAAAGTTGAAATGTTGAGAAAAAAGTCGAAATGTCGAGAAAAAAGTTGAAATGTTGAGAAAAAAGTTGAAATGTCAAGAAAAAAAGTCGAAATGTCGAGAAAAAAAGTTGAAATTTCGAGTAAAAAAAGTTGAAATGTTGAGAAAAAAGTCGAAATGTCGAAGAAATAGTCGAAATGTCGAGATTAAAAAAGGAAGAAAAAAGAGAAAAAAAAGGAAAAAAAGAAGAAAAAAAGGAAAAAAGAAGAAAAAAAAGAAAAAAGAGAAAAAAAAAGAAAAAAGAAAAAAGAAGAAAAAAAGGAAAAAAAAGGTCAAACATTTTTGAAAAAGCTCCAGGAGCCCCTCTAGCAGGGGAACCTTTTTTTAGGTAGTTTGTGGCAATTTAAGTCAAAGCTAGACGCTTATGGACAACAAACACCGTAATCACTACAAACGTAAGTGTGAAAATCAGAATCCCGTCCTGTCCTCCGTCCTCCGGCTGCCGTGTGTCCTCCTCCCTCCCATAGCAACCTGGTAACTCCATCCGTTCACCTCGTCTGTGTTTCAAAACCTCCATCTCGTCTAGTTTCTCCAAACACACGCGTCTACTTTACTGATAAAAATCCCTAATTTCCTTAAAGGAGAACTGATCTCTTTTCTCAGGGTTCTCTGGATTCATCATCTAAAGACACTAATATAACTTTTACACTAGAACGTACTCAGCTCATCTCGGCCTGGTTTCTTTTCCATAACAATCAGCACCTGGAGCAGAAGTAGGAGGTTGGAGAAGCTGCTGTGACGTATTTGATTGTGTATCTAAACGGAGAAGACAATAACACTAAAGATGTAGAACCTGGAGGAGATGATAGATGTGCTACTGGGTCTGTGGCTTGTGTTTGATATCAAGTTAAAAAATGAGAGAGAGAGAAGCTTCAAGCGGCGACGCTTTTTAATGTTTTTTAGTTTGTCTCGGCTGAAAAGTCAGCTGGAGCCGTGAGCAGCTATGAAGAGACAGAGCTCCCTGGTAGATCTGGTCGTTCCTTATCGCCCGTCTAGATCCCTTTTTAACCCTCGTACTGTC